>NC_142444.1:40419027-40571388 GCF_059453495.1 Arachis ipaensis | reverse complement strand
AAATAACAATTAAAGTAATAGAATAAATAAAAATAGAAAATAAATTAAAGGAACATTGAACCTGTGATTGAAGAGAAGTAGCCTAATCATAATAGAAATCCTAAATCCTAATCCTAAGAGAGAGGAGAGAGCCTCTCTCTCTCTAAAACTACATCTAAACCTAAAATTATGTGAATGATAGTTGTATGAATTGTTGTTGTTGATTCTCCCATTTTCTGTCTTCAATTCTGTGTTTCTGGGCTTGGATCTGGGCCATAAAGGGGCCCAGAAATCACTGAGGGCGTTTTCTGCAGATTCCTGCACGTGGCGTCTGTCACGCGTGCGCGTGGGTCACGCGTGCGCGTGGGTCACGCGTTCTGCTCAAGGCACGCGTCCACGTCGTCCATGCGTGTGGGTCGCTGCCATTTTGCGCTAGGCATGCGTCCGCGTTGTCCACGCATGCGCGTCACTGTCTTTTCTTCAAAACTCCATTTTTGTGCTTTCCTTCTATTTTTGTATATTTCCTTTCTGTCCTCTAAGCCACTCCTGCCCTATAAAGCCTGAAATTACTTAACACACAGATCACGGCATCGAATGGTAATAAAGGATAATTAAAATTAATATTTTTAAAGCATAGGAAACATGTTTTCACATATATCATAAAATAAGGAAGGAATAGTAAAACCAAGAAATTTACTTGAATAAGTGGGTAAAGAATTGATAAAAACACTTAATTGAGCACAAGATGAATGATAAAATAGGGGTTTATCAACCTCCCCACACTTAAACAATAGCATGTCCTCATGCTAAATCCAAGAGAAAAGAGTAAAGGTAGAATGGTGGAATCTTATGCAATACAACCTATTCTAAATGCAATTCTAATTACTATCCACATATATATATAGAGCTTACATGTGGTTAATTTGATTCATATTTTCAAGGAATCATATATGCATAGCCAAGCCTGAATCATGTTTAAGCACTTTCACAATTGAGTTGAGTTAAAGGAATTCACAAACTTGCAAGACAATTAAATAATTAAATTTGGATATATGGAGATGAGCTATTGAACCCTCACTGGATTTTGTGTTTACTCTCCAATCACTCAGTGTTTGGGGTTAATCACTCTTATTCTTTTCTACTCATGCTTTCTAAAACTTTGTTCTTCATCTAACCAATCAACAAATATACAATGTATGCATACAAAACATCATGAGGTCTTTTTCAAGGTTGTAATGGGGCCAAGGTAAAGGTGAGGATATATATGAGGCTAAGTGAGCTATAAATTGAATCCTTGATTAGTCTAAGATCTCACCTGACATATACATACTCTATATAATTTAAAGATTATCCTATTCTTCCCATAATTTTCCCACTTTTGTGTCACATATTCATGCACCAAGTTTATTTTGATTTTACCTCCATGTGCATTGATTCCCTTACTAAACTTATTATTGGGGTGATTTTGTCCCCTTATTTATTTATTTAATTTAAAACAATTTTTTTTTAAACTTAAACACAACATTTTCAATGCACATGGTATTTTTAATTATTTTGGTTTCACATGAGCATGCTCCCAAATTTTCTGATTATTTTATTAGTTTAATCCTTTCCTATCAACCCATGTTCCCATGTTTTCCTACACTTAGTGGATACACAATCTCTATCTTAAGCTAACCAAAGATTCAATTTGGAATTTTTAATTTTGTTTTTCTGCTTAAGGCTAGTGATGTGGTTATAGAACAAAAAGGGATTAAAAGCTCAAGGGGGCAAACAAGGGTAACATAAAAGGGTAGGCTTATTTGGGATAAGTGAGCAAAAATAAATAATGGCCTCAATCACATGCAGGTATGTATCTATATTCTATATTGGACATATAGATTGAAACAAAGTAAAGATTGCAAGCATAGAAAAGAAGTGCGAAACACACAGGAATGAAATTTATGGTTAAATATAACCATACAATTATGCTCAAAAACTCACGGGTTGTGTGTTCTTTGACTCAAAAATCATATATCAGTTATGTATGTCATGCAAGTAGAAATCAAGAGTTTCCATTCAACTCAATGTGAATCTTAGAATGGCTTTTATAAAATTTAGTATTTTTCTTGAGAAATGTTGTTAATTAACCAACATTTATTGCTATATATATATAATATGTGGATTGTTGTGATTCTGTTATACTAAAGTTCCTAGTTTACTCTTTAATTTTAATTAAACACAGTTATCGTATGCTAAAAGGGTAAACTAAGCTAATTAATCCATATTTTCTATATCATAACTTAATAAGATAAAAGTGCAAACTATATTAAATATATAAGATATATATATATATATATATATATATATAAACCAAAGTGCAAAATAAAGTAAACAGAAATACAGTAAAAGAAAAATATGCAAGTGCTGAAAGATAAATAAGATAAAATAAAATAAAATACAGAAAATAAACAAAATAGGATAAAAAAGAGTCCGAAAGTGGTTCACCAAAAAGATTCGCCAGAGATGGCGACCTCCCCACACTTAAATAATAGCATCGTCCTCGATGCTCAATCAAGCTGGGTGTGAAGAAGTGTCATCTCTGGAAGGATGTGCTGCTGGTGTCTCGGTGGTGGACTGAGGGTCTGCAGTCTCTATGAGTGTCGGAGGGTCTGCCTGCTGAAGCGGAGGCTCTGTCTGTAGAAGGACCTCTGGATCTGCTGGTTGTATCTGATGGGGCTCCTCATGACGTGGTGCAGCCTGCTCAGGTCCTGCCTGCTCAGCCTCTCCACGTGCCTCCTCCTCATGATCGTCCGCCTCCGCATCAGATGGCTCCGATTGTGTGTTAGGCTCAGAGGGGATGTCACTGTTGGATCAGATCATCAACTTTAAGTGCTCATAGCATCGCTTGTTGCGACGCTCCATATGATCCAGGCGTGCGAAGAGTCGGTGCACGAGGTGGTAAATGGGCTCGGGAGTAGGTGAGGGTGCATTGGTGGTGGCTGGGGCAGTAGATGCTGAAGAGGCAGCAAAAGATATGGCTGCCTCAGAAGAGGCAGTGAGAAATGGAGGTCTGTAGCCCAAAGCCTGAAACTTCCTGCTGTAAGGGATGATCTTCTTGCAGTCAGCGGCGGTAGGCTTTTCATCAGCAATCTCCGGGGGCACCTCAGCTCGGCGGCCTAACTAAGTGATCAAATATGGGAAAGAGAGGGTGCCTCTGACATGGATTCTGGCCATGTAATACCGGATAAAGCGGGGAAGATATAAGTCCTTTCCCTCCATCACACACCAGATGAGGGTGATCATGGCAGCTGGCACCTCTGTCTCATGAGTACTCGGCATCACGTAGTTACTCAGAATCTGCTGCCAAAGCTGAGCCTCATCGTTCAGGTAGATAAGTTTTATGCCCTTTAGGTTTGTTGTTGTCTTACCCATGACCCAGGGGATAGTGGGATCAATAGCTATTCTCTGCTTTACTATGTCCCAGTCAAACCTCATGAATCTCATATCCTCTTCAGCCTTCTGGTAACCATCTGGCTGATCTGATTTAGGTAGGAGCTGGAGGATTTCTTCAATTGCTTCTTCAGTAACCAGAATCTGTTTGCCTCTAAGCTGGACTGCATCCACGGACATTTTGAAGTAGTTGCAGTAGAATTCTCTGACCCAGGATGAGTTGACTTCAGTCAAGTTCCTTTCCAGGAAGAACCAGCCTCTCTGTTTAATTTGTTCTGAGGTGTATTGTTTGAGTTCTTCTAGAATTTTCAGAGTCTTTTCCAGGTATAGGTTCCTGGAAGATGCAAAGATTGGATACTTCAGCTCACAGTATCTGTTGGCAAACTTTACTGGGTCTGTGGCAGGCACCAATTGATCAGCCTTTTCTTGCGGGATAAAGTTCTTTTTCCGCCAGGAATCGTCATGGAGGATTGATAAACCACTATTTCATGGTTTATCTTGTGCTCATTTGGGTGGTTTTTATCAGCTTTTCACCCACTTATTCATATGATTTGCATGGTTTTACATTTGCCTTCCTAATTATGTGCTTTGATTGAAAACATGCTTCTTTGGCCTTAAGTTCCCTATGTTTAAATCCTCTCTTATTACCATTAGATGCCTTGATATGTGTGTTAAGTAATTTTAGAGATTACAGGGCAGGAATGACTCGGAGGATGGAAAGGAAGCATGCAAAAGTGGAAGGAATACAAGAAGTTGGAGAAATTGCTAAGCTGTCCAGCCTGACCTCTACGCACTCAAACGGCTATAACTTTAGCTACAAAGGTCCAAACGACGCGGTTCTAGTTGTGTTGGAAAGCTAACTTCCGGGGCTTCGATTTGATATATAATATGCCATAGTTGCCCTGATGCTAGGTGACGTGACCGCGTGCTCCATGCGGCCGCGTCGCAGTGACGGAAATCAGCGTGTTTGAATTCTTCTCCAGCGATTTCTGGGCTGTTTTCGACCCAGTTCTCGGCCCAGAAAACACAGATTAGAGGCTATAAAGTGGAGGAATGCATCCATTCATAATCAGGCTCTCATAATTCACTTTTCATGTTTTAGATGTAGTTTTAGAGAGAGAGGTTCTCTCTTCTCTCTCTCTTAGGATTAGGATTTAGGACTTCTCTTAGTTTTAGGAGTGACTCTCGATCCCAGGTTTAATGTTCTTTTCTGTTTAATTTCGTTTCCATTTTTATTCACCTTAGTACTTTAATTGATATTTATCTTTTGAATAATTGGCTTATGGCTTTCATGTTATGATTTTCTTTATTAATGCAAATGAGGTATTTTCAGATTTGTGATTTATATTTAGCTTTTTACATTCTTGGTTTTGGTTAAAAAATCAGTAACTCAGGAGTTATCCAATTCAACAGCATAATTGATAATTGTATTCTTTCCAATTGAATTGAACTTCAATAATCCCAATCTTTTCTTAGGAAATAAATAGGATTCGAAGATCAAACTAATTAATCCCTTGACTTTCCTTTACTTTAGTAAAGGTTGACTAAGTGGAATTAAGATTCAACTTTCATTATTATTGATAAGGATAACTAAGTCTGGACTTCCAATTTCTAATACCTTGCCAAGAGTTTATTTTATTATTATTATTTATTTTTCTTATCATTCAACATACTGCTTCCTTACTTTCAAAACCCCCAATTTACAAGACTCATAACCAATAATAAGAACACCTCCCTTCAATTCTTTGAGAAGACGACCCGAGGTTTAAATACTCGGTTATCAATTTTAAAGGGGTTTGTTACTTGTGACAACTAAAACGTTTGTACGAAGGGATTTCTGTCGGTTTAGAGACTATATCTACAACGCGACTGTTTTTATGAAATTCTTTACTGGCAAAAATCCTAACGTCAAAATGGCGCCGTTGCCGGGGAATTGTAAATGTGTGCCTTATTATTGGTTATTGTAAATATTTTATTTTTTTGCTTGTTTATTTATTTTTATTTTCGTTTTTATTTTTGCTTTTTCTTAAGTTAAGAGGTTATTGGTTTTTATTTTAAAATTTTTATTTTATCTTATCTTATTTCAAAAATCAAATTTCAAAATTCAAATTTAAAAATTTTCAAAATTCAAATTTAAAAATTTTCAAATTTGAAATTTCAAAAATTCAAATTTCAAAAATTTAAAATTCAAATTTCAAAAATTCAAATTTCAAAATTTAATTTTCAATTTTAAAATTTAAATAACCTTTTAATTTAAATTTTTTTTTTTAATTTTTATTTGCCATTATGAACTCTCACCCCTTTGGCTATGAGTCTGGTTACAATTATGTTGCAGGAAGAAGAAATTACAATAAGAACAGGCATCAAGGTTGGAACAATCAAAGATGGGAGGAGCCACAAGGATTTGATCAACCCTCATGGCAACAACCACCTCCAATGGACTATCAACAACCACCACCATACGCCTATGAACCCCCTCCTCAACATAACTTTGGACCACCAAACTCACAAGCCTCTTTCCGCCATTCACCTCCATATGACCCTAACCCTCAACCACCATACCAACCACCTTATGAGCCATATGAACCATATATAGAACCACCCCAATTCCAACCGAATTACTCACAAGAACCACCACTTCAATATACACCATCTCCATATCCATCAATCCAAGAGCACTATGATCCTATTTATGAAAGCCGAGTGCATCAAGAGACAAAGGATCGTTTCAAAGAAACAGTGGATCGATTTCAGGCAACCATTCATCAATTGGGGCAAGCAATAATGAGTCAATTAGCTTCCCGACGTTCGGACACTCAACGAACCCCCATGGCTTCATGTGGACAATCTAATGAAGAACGTAGTATGAAGGAGATACTAGAAACTCCAGTGAACAGTACGGAGCATGACTTTGTACTGGAACAAGTAGAGGAAGCCGAAATTATTGAAGAAGAAGAATTGGTTGAAGACTTAGGAGATGCTGAACCTCCTTGGGAAAGTCAAAACATAGAGCCTCCTTCCAAGACGGTTGCAATTGATGTTGAGGAGGGTGTACAACCTCCAAGGCATATCACAGTTGAAGACATGGAAGAGATTGATCAAGTGATGGAGATTCAAGAAGAAGAAGCACAACCTCCCATGCCCTTGGTAAGTAATGAAGAAGAGATTGAATTGGAAGAAAGCTACCAAGAAGAAGAGGTTAAAAGTGAAGAAGCTTGCAAAGAGGTGGAAGTTGTCAAAGAGCACAAGGGAGTGGAGCTTGACATCACCTTGCCAAGGTTATTGGAAACCCCTCCCCCTAAGTTACCATCATCCTTCACAACATTCAAGTGGGTAAAATTCATATCCCTTAGCTTTCTAATTCCACTTGAATATGGGCTACTGGAGACGGATGGTCAACTTAGAGCTCTTTGTGGCATTAAGAGTAAGAGGGAGATGGCCAGTGGTATGAATTATCCTGCAAGGTTCATTATGGTTGGAAGCTTTAAGTTTAAACGCAAAGGTTGGTGTAAAGCTCAACTGAACGGGTCTAGGAAGTTGTTTGGCCGCTTTAGTGAGAATTCAGATTGCTTGCTACCCGGATGGAATCATGATAATCAACATAAAGACGGGTATAAAAGCAAGATTTGGGATCCTGGAATCTGCTCTAACATTTGTCACCCCGGGAGCCTAAGAATCTGTTTGAAGCTTCTTAAGGGCTTTACATGCCTAGTTTGGGATCCCGGAGGTTACTGGAGATACAAACATTGGTGGAGATTCCTGGATTAGTTCAAGCACAAGCCACCATAACAAGAAGCTCACCAAATGTCCAACTTAAGGACTCTAACTAAAAGTGCTAGGTGGGAGACAACCCACCATGGTATAATCATTCCTTTCTCAATTTTAATTTTATTTAGTTTTGTTTGTTTTTGAATTTTATTTTATTTTGTTATATTGAACCTGGAGTTTTGCATCACATTCATATAACACTGCATTCTGCATTTTTTTCAGATTATAAAAAAAAGGGATTTTCGCACGTGACGCGACAGCGTCACCGACGCGTCCGCGTCGTATGTGCGTTTAGAAGAAAATGAGGATGAACAGAGAGTCACGCGAAAGCGTGGCTGGAGGCGCGCTAATGGCACAAATTGATCCACGCGACCGCGTCACTGACGCGGCCGCGTCATTTGGAAAAATAGCTTCCCACGCGATCGCGTCACCCACGCGACCGCGTGGCTCTGAGAAGTCGACATAAATGGGTGTATGGCAGAAAGTTGAGCTGGAGTTGGGCTGGACTCGTGCTGGAAGCCCAAGCCCTACCACGCGAACACGTGCCCCACGCGGCCGCGTTGTTTTCAGAAAATGGCCATTCACACGATCGCATCAACCACGCGACCGCGTTACCCAGAATTTTGGCAAAAAGAGTTTCGAACAGAGAGTTGTGCGACCGCGAGGCTGCACTCGCGCCAATTGCACAAAACAGGCCACGCGATCACGTGACCCACGCGTCTGTGTCACCTGACCTTCTTGCGCACCACGCGACCGCGTCACTCACGCGTCCGCGTCACAAGCGGCACACAGAATATCCAGATCAGCCAAATTTCTTATCTTTTCTTCTCTAATCCTTATTTTTCTTATCTTTTCTTATTGCTTTCTTCTTCCTTTCTTATTTTCTTTCACCTTCATTTTATTTTACTTAATTTATTTACATATATCCATTCATTGTATTTTAAATTTGTGCATATTTTTATTTTCTTTTCTGAATTTTTTATTTTTCTATTGGTGTTAAAAACTTTTTATTCAACTGTTGCATCTTTTCTTGAATTTATTTTGGTAACTTGTTTTACACTGTGGGATGATATTAATTATCTGCCAATGCCAATCTTTTATGATACTTGCACTCCATTTGCATTGACATGAGCTTGTATTGATACTTCCATTCCCCACACTCATCCCCTATACAAATTTTATACCACTGGCATGCCATGGTTTCTATTGTTTTCTCACGTACATGTTGAAGCTTCCATGTAAATGAGACCCTTATCATTTGGCATTAACACCCATATTTTATTTATTTTCTATCTTTTGGGTTACTTTTCTTCTTTTTCTCTTCTTTCAGGCTGGCCACCGAAGACGGCAAAAGGGAGACACTTCTAAAAGGGGACACAAACAAGTCCATCTGCACATTCTTTGAAGAAAAGCATCAGTTGGAACAACCCGTCCACCTGCATATCTCAGCATGCACCGAGGACGGTGCAATTTTTAAGTGTGGGGAGGTCGATACCGACTTTCAGGGTTTAGTTACCTTCTTTTTAACACCAATATTTTCTTTGTTAATTGCTGCATTTGTATATTTAATTGCATGATTATTTGATTTTTTTTTTTGCATATTTTACAACTTGGTTGAAGTAATATTTTCTTTTTCAAGAAACCTTTTAGAGCATTTCACTAATTTGAATAAATTTTAATGTTACACTTGTTTGAAGAAATATTATACTGGAACATGGTTTAGAGCTTGAACACACAAAACCTGTGAGATTTTGAGCTTGAGCATGGTTGCATTTTATCAAGCAATATTTTATTTTTGGTGTGTGTTTTTCTCTCTAAAATTGTGATCTTTGTCTTGCTTAATTCTATATTTTCATGGTTTGATGTATGCATGCACTTACAAGATTGAGGCCTTTGTTTCACTGAGCTTACATACCCACATGGCCTTACCTTTCATTATCCTTTGCAAACCAATTTGAGCCTATTTTACCCCTTTGTTCTTTACTTTAGCACATCATTAACTCTAAGCGAAAAACAATAATATCCTTAATTTGAATCCTTGGTTAGCTTAGACTAGTGAAAGTGCTCATGAATTAAGTGTGGGGAAAAGTGGATTTGGAAACAATTGGTTTAAGAATTGGGTATTATATATCTTTATGAAAATGTGAAAGAAATGTTTAGAACATGATTCATGCATTCAATATCTTAATCATATGCATTGAGAAAAATAAAAAAAAATAAAAAAAAAAGAGAAAAAAGAAAAAGAAGAGCAATTAAGCAAAAAGGGGACAAAATGCCCCAAAGTAAGTGGTGAAAACAATGCATATGTACTGTACTTAAAACTAGAATGCATGAATATGTGGAAAACATGGTTAATGGATAGTTAGATGTGGTATTATGATTACATGGATTGTCTAAAGTTAGGTGGAAAGTTTAAGTTAATTAAGGATTCAGATTTTAGCCCACTTGACCAAATACAATCCTACCTTGACCCTAACCCCATTACAACCCTTAAAAGACCTCTTGATATGTGTATCTGTGCATTAAATTTATGTTGATTGTTAGATGAAGAGCAAGCCTTAGAAAGCAAGGTTAGTGGAGAATTGATAGAATGAAACCTAAAACACTTGAGTGATTAGAGTGTATACACTACCAGTGAGGGTTCGATGCTCAATTCCTTGTTCCCTGCTTTCATGAGCTATTTTCTTCTTGCAAGTCTATTTGTACTTCATTTTCATGATTTGAATTAGTGAAATCCAGTTCATATTTATTCTTGAAATATTTGTTTACTTTTAACTAAGTAGGTAGAATCATTTTGCATGTAGTTGCATTCATATAGATAGGTTGCATTTCATACTTTCCTCTTTATCTTTATAGCTTCTCTTGAGCTTAGCATGAGGACATGCTATTGTTTAAGTGTGGGGAGGTTGATAAATCACTATTTCATGGTTTATCTTGTGCTCATTTGGGTGGTTTTTATCAGCTTTTCACCCACTTATTCATATGATTTGCATGGTTTTACATTTGCCTTCCTAATTATGTGCTTTGATTGAAAACATGCTTCTTTGGCCTTAAGTTCCCTATGTTTAAATCCTCTCTTATTACCATTAGATGCCTTGATTTGTGTGTTAAGTAATTTCAGAGATTACAGGGCAGGAATGACTCGGAGGATGGAAAGGAAGCATGCAAAAGTGGAAGGAATACAAGAAGTTGGAGAAATTGCTAAGTTGTCCAGCCTGACCTCTTCGCACTCAAATGGCTATAACTTTAGCTACAAAGGTCCAAACGACGCGGTTCCAGTTGCGTTGGAAAGCTAACAACCGGGGCTTCGATTGGATATATAATATTCTATAGTTGCCCTGATTCTAGGGGATGTGACCGCGTGCTCCATGCGGCCACGTCGCAGTGACAGAAATCAGCGTGTTTGAATTCTTCTCCAGCGATTTCTGGGCTATTTTCGACCCAGTTCTCGGCCCAGAAAACACAGATTAGAGGCTATAAAGTGGAGGAATGCATCCATTCATAATCAGGCTCTCATAATTCACTTTTCATGTTTTAGATGTAGTTTTAGAGAGAGAGGTTCTCTCCTCTCTCTCTCTCTTAGGATTAGGATTTAGGACTTCTCTTAGTTTTAGGAGTGACTCTCGATCCCAGGTTTAATGTTCTTTTCTGTTTAATTTTGTTTCCATTTTTATTCACCTTAGTACTTTAATTGATATTTATCTTTTGAATAATTGGCTTATGGCTTTCATGTTATGATTTTCTTTATTAATGCAATTGAGGTATTTTCAGATTTGTGATTTATATTTAGCTTTTTACATTCTTGGTTTTGGTTAAGAAATCAATAACTCAGGAGTTATCCAATTCAATAGCATAATTGATAATTGTTATCTTGCCAATTGAATGGAACTTCAATAATCCCAATCTTTTCTTAGGAAATAAATAGGATTCGAAGATCAAACTAATAAATCCCTTGACTTTCCTTTACTTTAGTAAAGGTTGACTAAGTGGAATTAAGATTCAACTTTCATTATTATTGATAAGGATAACTAAGTCTGGACTTCCAATTTCTAATACCTTGCCAAGAGTTTATTTTATTATTATTATTTATTTTTCTTATCATTCAACATACTGCTTCCTTACTTTCAAAACCCCCAATTTACAAGACTCATAACCAATAATAAGAACACCTCCCTGCAATTTCTTGAGAAGACAACCCGAGGTTTAAATACTCGGTTATCAATTTTGAAGGGGTTTGTTACTTGTGACAACCAAAACGTTTGTACGAAGGGATTTCTGTCGGTTTAGAGACTATATCTACAACGCGACTGTTTTTATAAAATTCTTTACTGGCAAAAATCCTAACGTCAAGGATATCCAAAATAGAGGTAGAGGATTCTCCTCTTTTCCTTTTGCCTGTGGTTGCCTTGCCCTTTCCTTTGCTTTTAGGGTCAGACATCCTGAAAAATAGAAATTTCAGGATATAGTTTAAGAACTAAAGCAGGAAAACAGGTAAGCAAATAGGAATTTATCAATTTAAGCATAGAGTGGCAAAAGAGGCATAAAGTAGCAATATAAGCATGAATTGAGTTAAACATATGTAAAATATTGGATTGTATGCAAGTTAAAAGTTGGAGAAGAAAAATTTACAATCCAAAATCTATGATGTGCGAAATTGTTGTTAATAAAAAAAAATAGTAATCATGCCTTGAAGTGGTTATTTGAAAGCTAATAGAGAAGTTAGAAAGTTAAAGTAGTTAAGAGTTAAAATGGAAGTTAAAGTAAGTGGCATGGTGTTTTGGTTCCCAATTAACTAAAATTGCACAAATTTGAATAACAATTAACTCAAATTCAAGTAAATATCGCAGATTATTGATGATTAATCATAAAAAAGAATTGCAAAATTAAAGTTGAATCATCAATAATGTTATTTAAAGAATAAGGGAATAAGAAAGAATAAGAAAGCTAGCCCGTGCATTCATGAATTGCTTTGGTTAAAACCATTTAGTGCAAAATTTAAAATTTCCAAAACTAATTCATGAATGGTAGTTGAGTGAAATAATTTGTTGAAAAAAATTGGGCAGCATTTTGGCTAAAAATTGGACATTTCCGGGTAATAAACAGCAGCAAAAATAGTTCATATGATAATAAAGTAGTGCGGAAAGGAGTAACAAATAGTAAGTCACATGAATTCATAAGAAATAGACTCAATCTGCATTAAGGAATAGTAAAGAGCAGCATATGAACAACATTATCATCACAGCAAATTGAAAATTGCGAAATAGATAAAACAAGTAACAAGAACAGCGCAATTATTAGGCCTAAATCCACTAACCACATCCTAGCTACCTAACCTCCTAAAATCCACTACGATCATGCATCTCTAACTATCCTAATTTTGAAAGAAATGCAACTAACTAATTAACGGAAAAAGGAATCGGTGATTGGCGGAACCTGGTGGGCGGAGGTATAGAATATGGAATCAGAGAGATGGTGGTGGTGGTGACGCGACAGTGCTGGGAGGCGGTCATGGCGGCGGTTCGGTGGTGGGGCTGGGTGGCGGTGTGGTAGTTGGGGGTGAAAGGGGTTATGGGGGAGGGAAGGAGAAGAAGAGGCGAGGAGGGGAGGGTTGGGGGTGTGGTGGCCGGTGGGGGGCGCGGCGACGGTGATGGCGGTTCAGTGGTGGGGCTGGGAGGCAATGGTGGGTTGAGGGCAGTGAAGTGGAGGGGAAGATGGAGAGAAGGAAGGGAAGGGGGTTCGGTGCGGCGCGGTGGCGGGGGTGCGGCGAGGTGGTGGTGGCGGTTCGGTGGTTGGGGAGGGGAGAAGAGAGAGTGTAGAGGGGGAGGAGGGGGTTTTGGGATGCGAAAGAGGTTAGGGTTCCGCGTCGAAGGGGGTAAGTGTATTTAAATCCACGTGGACGCGTGGGTCACGGGAACGCGTGGTTAGGGTGGAAAGGCAGTGACACGGACGCGTCATTGACGCATTCGTGTGATTGAGGGATAATGAAAGTGACGCGTACGCGTCACTCAGAATTGTGCTAAACGTACAGTTCCAGCGTCGTTTTGGCGCAACTCTCTGTTTCCATTTAGGGGGCAATGATTACTACGCGACGCGTACGCGTCGCCCATGCTTTCACGTGGTGTGGTGAAGTGAAAATGACGCATTCGCATCACTGATGCGAACGCGTGGCCCAATTTGTGCCTAATGCACAACAGCTGCACGATTCCAGCCCAACTTTCTGGGCATTGGATTGTTACGTCGATTTTGAATCAACGCCCACGCGTGGCCCTTGCGCACGCGTGGGGTGAATTTTTTTTATGCAATATGCAGTATGCAATATGCCAGATGCAGTGCTAATATGGATGTTATGAATAATTCCAGGTTCAATAAAATAGAATAAAATAAAACTTAAAAACAAACAAAATGAAATAAAATTAAAATTGAAAAAGGAACGATCATACCATGCTGGGTTGTCTCCCACCTAGTACTTTTGGTTAAAGTTCTTAAGTTGGACATTTGTTGAGCTCCATGTTATGGTGGCTTGTTCTTGAATTCATCTAAAAATCTCTACCAATGTTTGGAATGCCAACAGCCTCTGGGGTCCCAAACAAGGCACATAAAGTCTTTGAGTGAATTCAAACAGGTTTTCAGGCTCCTCGGGTGTTGATTGTCCGAATGAATCCCAGGATCCCAAACTTTGTTTTTGTATCCGCCTTTGTTTCGATTTGCATTTGTCCATCCGGGCGGTATGGAATTTATATTCTCACTAAGATGACCAAACATCTTCCGAGACCCATTTAATTGAACTCGAAACCAATCCGTGTACCTCAAATTGAAGCGTGGAACCTCTTTGAATCTTGCATACCAGCTCTGAGCATGAACCATTTCTCTTTTACTGTTAAAGCCGCAAAGAGCTCTAAGCTGGCCATTTGTTTCAAACAAACCATATTCAAGTGGAAAAGTAAAGATAAGGGCTAAGGATTTACCCACTTGAAATTTGTATTGGGTGGTAATGGCCTTGGAATAGGTGTTTCCAGTGGTTTTGCAAGCTCTACTCCCTTGTATTCTTCTGTGAATCCCTCCACTTCCTTGCAAACTTCATCAACTGCAACCACGTCTTGATCAAAGTCTTCGATATCTTCCTCATCACTCAAGTCATAATTTGGAGGTTGAGAAAAGTCTACCTCCGCATCATCTTCGTATTCACTTGGGGAAGATTCTTCAATCTCAAAGAATTCACTTGCGGATGCAAGTTCATTACTAGGATAACTTGACTCGTGATTATCATTATCAAGGAAACTCGCTTCTTGATTTGTTCCGTCCAGTTCTTCATAAGATACCTGCTTTGGGGTTGTGCACTATCCTTCTTAGCATCAATTGCAAATTTCTTGACGGAACTCTCCACAATTCTGGATTCCCATGGAGGTTCAGCATCTCCTAAGTCTTCAACCAATTCTTCTTCTTCGAAAATTTTGGCTTCCTCCACTTGTTCCAGTACAAAGTCATGCTCCTTACTGTCTATCGGAGTTTCTAGTATCTCCTTCATGCTACGTTCTTCATTAGATTGTCCACATGAAGCCATGGGGGTTCCTTGAGTGTTCGAACGTCTGGAAGGTAATCGATTGATTGCTTGCTCCAGTTGGTGAAGGGTTGCATGAAATTTTTTCACTGTTTCTTTGAGACGCTCCCATGATTCTTGGGTCGATGGATATGGACATGGTGCATAGGGAAGTGGTGATTCATGGGAGTAATTAGATTGGAATTGGGGTGGATATGGGTTAGGGTCATATGGAGGTGAATGGTGGTAGGGGACTTGGGAGTTTGGTGGTTCATAGCTATGTTGAGGAGGTGGTTCATAGGTATATGATGGGGCTTGTTGGTAACTATAAGGGGGTCCACCATATCTATTATCTTGGTACGCACCTCGGAATGGCTTTTGACCATAGTAATTTGGTGGGTGATAGTTGTCACAAAGGGGTCCACCATAACTATTCTCTCGACATGCATTGTTGAATGATCGTCGTCCATGGTACTTTGGAAGGTGTTGTTGCCTAAAGGGCTGATCAGATCCTCATGGCTCCGTCCATCTTTGATTGTTTTGACCTTGATGCATGTTCCTATTATAGCTTCCATTCCTTTCAACAATATTAGAACCAAACTCAAAGTGATGGGGGTGAGAACTCATAGCAGCTAATAAAAATTAAAAATAAAAATAAAAACAAATAAACAGGTAAACAAAAATATTTACAATAACCAATAATAAGGCACACAGTTGCAATTCCCCGGCAACGGCGCCATTTTGAACGATTGGATTCCTGCTAGTAAAGAATTTTATAAGAATAATCACGTTGTAAGTATAGTTTCTAAACCAACAGAGAATCCTTTCGTACAAAAGTTTGGTTGTCACAAGTAACAAAACCCAATAAAAATAATAAACCGAAGTATTTAAACCTCGGGTCATCTCTCAAGGAATTGCAGGGAAGTATGATTTATTATTGGTTATGGAAAAAGTATATTTTGTTTTGAGTTTTTAAAATAAGGAACAAGTAATTTAAATGACAAGAAAAATAAATTAATAGTTATAAAAATCTCTTGCAAGGTATAAGAACTGGAAATCGCATCCTAGTTATCCTTATCAAGTGTGATGAGAATTGTTATTGCTCCCACTTAGTTAACCCTTACTAAATAAAGGAAAGTCAAGTAGACCAATCAATTTGATCCTCAAGTCTAAGTCAACTCCTGTGGAAAGACTAGCTTTAGAGCAATCCAAATCAATCAGCAATTCTCAATTTTCAATCAACAGCTGAGTTTGACAACTCAAGTGTTACCAATTACTTAACTAAAGCCAAAAGGAAAAAATCTAAATTATTTATATCATAAATAGAAGGAAATAATCTTAAATCTGAAATACCTCAAATTGCATTAAATAAAGAAATCAATTCTAACATGGAGTTCATAAGCCAAATTGAAAAGATAAATAACAATTAAAGTAATAGAATAAATAAAAGTAGAAAATAAATTAAAGGAACATTGAACCTGTGACTGAAGAGAAGTAGCCTAATCATAATAGAAATCCTAAATCCTAATCCTAAGAGAGAGGAGAGAGGCTCTCTCTCTCTCTAAAACTACATCTAAACCTAAAATTATGTGAATGAAAGTTGTATGAATTGTTGTTGTTGATTCCCCCATTCTCTGGCTTCTATTATGTGTTTCTGGGCTTGGATCTAGGCCAGAAAGGGGCCCAGAAATCGTTGAGGGCATTTTCTGCAGATTCCTGCACATGGCGTCTATCACGCGTGCGCGTGGGTCACGCGTTCGCGTCATCTGAGACTTTTCCTTATCACGAGTATGCGTCAGTCACGCGTACGCGTCAATTGCGTTCTGCTCAAGGCACGCGTCCGCGTCGTCCATGCGTGCGCGTCGCTGCCATTTTGCGCTAGGCACGCGTCCGCGTCGTCCACGCGTGCGCTGATAAACTACTATTTTATGGTTTATCTTATGCTCAATTGAGTGGATTTTATCAATCTTTCATACACTTATCCATACAAAATGCATGGTTTTACAATTTCCTTCTTGATTTTGTGCTATGATTGAAAACATGTTTCTTTGGTCTTAAATTGCTAATTAATAATCCTCTCTTATTACCATTCGATGCTTTGATTTGTGTGTTAAGTGATTTCAGAGATTACAGGGCAGAAATGGCTTAGAGATGGAAAGGAAGCATGCAAAAGTGGAAGGAATACAAGAAACTGAAGGAACTGCTAAAGCTGTCCAGCCTGACCTCTTGGTACTAAATCGACCATAACTTGAGCTACAGAGGTCCAAATGACGCGGTTCCAATTGCGTTGGAAAGCTAACGTCTGGGGATTCACAACGATATATAATTTGCTATAATTGCTCCGAAGCCAGGCGACACGCACGCGTGGATCACGCGGATGCGTGACTTGGCAAAAACGTAATCCACGCTAACGCGTGGACGACGCTACCGCGTGACTTTGCAGCAACCTGTACGTACCAGAAATTGTTGGGGGCAATTTCTAAGCTATTTTTGACCCAGTTTTCGGCCCAGAAAATACAGTTTAGAGGCTATAAAGTGGGGGAATCAATCCATTCATGAAATACAACGAAGACAACTTTCATATTCACAATTTTAGGTTTTAAATGTAGTTTTAGAGCGAGAGGCTCTCTCCTCTCTCTTAGGATTTAGGATTTAGGATTTAGATTTTTAGGATTAGGATTCCTCTCAGTTTATGGTTATTTCTTCATTCCAGGTTCAATGTTCCTTTAATTTATTTTATACTTTTATTTATTCTATTACTTTAATTGTTATTTATCTTTTCAATTTGATTTATGAACTTTCCTATGTTAGAATTGAATATTCTATTTAATATTATTTGAGGTATTTCAGATTTATGATTGTTTTATTCTATTTTTGATGCTTTCAATTTAATTTATGATTTATTTTCTCCTTTTGACTTCGGTTAAGTAATTGGTAACGCTTGAGTTATCAAACTCAGCAGTTGATTGGAAATTAGGATTGCTAATTGATTTGGATCCCTCTAAGGCTAGTCTTTCCATAGGAGTTGACTAGGACTTAGGAATCAAGTTAATTAATCCACTTGACTTACCTTTATTTAGTAAGGGTTAACTAAGTGGGAGCAAAATCCAATTCTCATCACACCTGATAAGGATAACTAGGATAGGATTCCCAGTTCTCATACCTTGCCAAGAGTTTTCTTTATAATTATTAATTTATTTTTCTTGCCATTTAAATTACTTGTTCCTTATTTCAAAAACCCAAAATATACAATTTTCATAACCAATAATAAATCATACTTCCCTGCAATTCCTTGAGAAGACGACCCGAGGTTTGAATACTTCGGTTATAAATTTTATTGGGTTTTGTTAATTGTGACAACCAAAGTTTTTGTACAAAAGGATTTTCTGTTGGTTTAGAAACTATACTTACAACACGATTATTTTTATAAAAATTCTTTACCGACATAAAATCCCGATTCGTCAAAATGACGCCGTTTCCGGGGAATTGCAAACGTGTGCCTTATTATTGGTTATTGTAAATATTTGCTTTTGCTTGTTTATTTATTTTTATTTGATTTTTTGTTTCTTTGTTAGTGTTTCTAGTTTTATGAGTTGATTTTTATTAATTTTTGTCTTTAATTGCTACTATGAATTCTCACCCCTCTGGTTTCAAGTTTGGTTCCAATGTTGTTGTAAGGAATGGAAACTATAATGAAAATAGGCATCAAGGTTGGAAGAATCAAAGATGGGAGGAGCCACAAGGATTTGATCAACTCTCTTGGCAACAACCCCCACCAATGCGCTATAACCAACAACCATTCTGTGATGCATACCAAGACATTAGTTATGGTGGACCCTTTCGTGACAAACCACCTCCACTAAATTACTATGGTCAAAAGCCATTCCGAGTTGCGTACCAAGATGATAGATATGGTGGACCCCCTTGTAGTTACCAGCAAGCTCCATCATATGCCAATGAACCACCTCCTCAACATACCTTTGAACCACCAAACTTACAAGCTCCTTTACACCATTCACTTCCATATGACCCTAACCCTTATCCACCCCAATTCCAATTCAATTACTCCCAAGAACCACCACTTCCATATGCACCATGTCCATATCCATCAACCCAAGAATCACAGGCTTGCCTCAAGGAAACAGTAGATCAATTTCATGCAACCCTTCATCAACTGGAGCAAGCAATAAATCGATTACCTTCCCGACGTTCGGGCACTCAAGGAACTCCCATGGCTTCATGTGGAGAATCTAATGAAGAACGTAGCATGAAGGAGACACTAGAAACTCCGGTGGACAGTAAGGAGTATGACTTTGTATTGGAACAATTAGAGGAAGCCAGAATTATTGAAGAGGAAGAAGTGGTCGAAGACTTAGGAGATGCGAAACGTCCATGGGAAAGCCCAGTCATAGAGCCCCTTTCTAAGGAGTTTAAATTTGTTGTTGAGGAGGGTGTACAACCTCCAAGGCATATCATGGTTGAAGACTTTGAAGGAGATGATCAAGAGATGGATTCAATCATTGATGAATTCTTATCTACATTTGAATCCTCTCCCATTGGACTAGATATAGAGATCAAAGAAGAAGAAGCACAACCTCCCATGCCCTTGGTGAACAATAAAGAAGAGATTGAATTAGAAGAAAGCTACCAAGAGGAAGAGGTTGGAATTGAAGAAGCTTGCAAAGAGGTGGAAGTTGTCAAAGAAGAGCACAAGGGAGTAGAGCTTGCAATCACCTTGGCAAAGTTGTTGGAGACCTCTCCGCCTAAGTTACCGTCATCCTTTACAACATTCAAGTGGGTAAGTAAGAGGAAAATGGTTAGTGGTAGGAGTTGCCCTGCAAGGTTCAAAACGGTTGCACACTCCAAGTTGAAGTGCAAGTATTGGTGTAGAGCTCGATTGAATGGGTCCAGGAGGACGTGTGGGTGTCTCAGTGAGAATTCCAATTGCTCATCACCCGGTTGGAACAATGGTGATCCACTTCAAGACGGGTGTAGAAACAAGAATTGGGATCTGGAAATATATGAGGATCAAATTTGGGAGCTCAAAGCTTGTGAAGAACTCCATCAAAGCTTGAGGAATTCACTTGGTATTGATAGAGCTTATTGGAGGTCCAAGCATTGGTGGAAGTTTCAAGACGAGTTCAAGCACAAGCCACCATGATAAGGAGCTCATCAAATGTCCAACTTAAGGACTTTAACTAAAACTGCTAGGTGGGAGACAACCCACCATGGTATGATCGTTCAGTTTCAATCTTGGTTTTATTTTACTTTATTCTATTTTGTTTTTGTTAATGACTCTTCTCATATTCTCTGCATATAGTCTGCATTTACATTTGCATTTTTCATTCTGTAAATTGCATAAAAAAATGCACGCGACGCGCAAGCGTCGCTGACGCATCCGCGTCATAGGTGCATTTGGAAGAAAAGAGAATTGAACAGAAAGTCACGCGGGAGCGTGGCTAGAGGTGTGCCTTAGGCACAAACATGCCCACGCGACTGCGTCGCTGACGCGCCCGCATCACTTTGAAAAATAGCCTCCCCACGCGTCCACGTCACCCACGCGAACGCGTGGCCCTACAAAATCGACGTTAAGAGCTGTATGGCAGAGAGTTATGATGGAGTGGGGCTGGAATGATGCTAGAAGCACAAGCCCTATCACGTGAACGCATGCCCCACACGTCCGCGTCGTTTTCAAAATATGGCCATTCATGCGTCCACGTCACCCACGCGAACGCGTCACCCTAAATTTTGGTAAATTGCATTTCAAACAGAGAGTTGCGCGAACGCGAGGCTACACTTGCGCCAATAGCACAAATCAGGCCACGCGATCGCGTGACCCACGCGTCCGCGTCACCTGAACTTATCACACACCACGCGATCGTGTGCCCCACGCATCCGCATCGCATGCGACGCACAGCTTATCCAGATTAGTGCCTAATATCTTATCTTTTATTCCCCAAATCCTAATTTTTCTTTTCCCTTCTTATTTCTTTCTTCTCTCTTCTTCCTTCTTTATTCTTTCTCATTTTTTTAATTTCTCCTCCCTTCTTTCTTTCTTTTTTCTTCATCCCTTTAACTTCTCATCCTTATTCTTTTCCATTCTATTTTACTTAATTTATTTGCATACTTTCATTCATTGCATTTTAATTTTGTGCATATTTTTATTTTCTTTTCTACGTTCATTATTTTTCCATTGGTGTTAAATGTCCTTATTCAGTTGTTGCATCTTTTCTTGAATTATTCTGGTGCTTTATGACTTGTTTTACTCTGACTGGGTATTACTCTTCATAAGTCAATGCTACTCCTTCATGATACTTATATTATCTTGCATTGACATGAACTTACACTATCTTGCATTACCCACACTCTCTCCCCCATTGTTGCAACTTTTGCACCACTGGTATGCCATGTGCTTCTATTATTTTCTCACTTGCATGTTGTAGCTACCATGTAAATTGAGACCCTCATTATTTGGCATTAACCCACCCAGACTTTATTTATTTTCTTATCTTTATTTCTGGGTTACTTTTTCTTCTTTTTCCTCTTCTTTCAGGCTAGCCACCAAAGAAGGAAAAGGAAAACTTCTATATAGGGCAATAGACAAGTCCATCTGCACAATCTCTAGAGAAAAGCATCAGTTGTAGCAGCCCGTCCACTTGCACATCTTAGCATGCACCGAGGACGGTGTAATCTTTAAGTATGGGGAGGTCAATACCGACTTCCATGGGTTAGTTATTTTCTTCTCAACGCCAATGGTTTATTTTCCTTGTTAGTTGTTGCATTTGCATGTTTGATTGCATATTTATTTGATTTTTTGCATATTTTACCACCACTTGGTTAAAGTAATATTTACCTTTTCAAGAAACTTTTTAGAGTATTTCACTAATTTAAATTAAAACTTTTTATTAAACTTGTTTGAAGAAATTTTATACTGGAACATGGTTTAGAACTCGAACACACAAAACCTGTGAGATTTTTAAGCTTATTTGAATTGGTTGAATTTTATCAACCAATATTTTATTTTTGGTGTGTGTTGTTCTCTCTAAAATTGTAATCTTTGTCTTGCTTGATTCTATATTTCCATTGTTTGATGTATGCATGCACTTATATGATTGAGGCCTTGTTTTACTGAGCTTACATACCCATATGGCCTTACCCTTTCATTATCCTTTGCAAACCAATGTTGAGCCTATTATACCCCTTTGTTCTTTACTTTAGCTTATCACTAACTCTAAGCGGAAAACAATAATGTCCTTAATTTGAATCCTTGGTTAGCTTAGACTAGTGAGAGTGCTCATGAATTAAGTGTGGAGAAAATGGGTTTGGAAACATTTGGTTTTGGAAATTAAGTATGTTAAACTTCTTTATGAAAATGTGAAAGAAATGTTTAGTACATGTTCATGCATTCAATAATCATATGAAAATGTGAAATAAATGTTTAGTACATGTTCATTTTACAAAATCAGGCCATCCACGCGATTGCGTCAACCACGCGACCGTGTCACCCTAAATTTTGGCAAAATGAGATTGAAACAGAGAGTTGCACAAACGCGAGGCTGCACTCGCGTCAATCGCACAAATCAGGTCACGCGATCGCGTGACTCACGCGTCCGCGTCGCCTGCGCCGCACAACTTATCCGGATCAGCGCCAATTATCTTCTCTTTTCTTCTCTAATCCTAATTTCTTCTATCTTTTCTTCTTTCTTTCTTACTTTATTTCTTTCACTTCTCATTCCTTTTCACCCTCATTCTATTTTACTTGCATATTTCATTCATTGCATTTTAAATTTACGCATATTTTTATTTTCTTTTCTAAATTTATTATTTTTTTCATTCGTGTTAAAAATTTTCTTATTCAACTGTTGCATCTTTTCTTGAATTTACTTTGGTGCTTAGTAACTTGTTTTACACTGTGGGATGATATTAATTATCTGTGAATGCCAATCTTTTATGATACTTGCACTTTATTTTCATTGACATGAACTTATATTGATATTTTCATTACCCACACTCCTCCCCTGTGTTGCAAATTCTGCACCACTGGTATGCCATGTGCTTTTATTGTTTTCTCACGTACATGTTGAAGCTTCCATGTAAATAAGACCCTTATCAATTGGCATTAACCCACCCATACTTTATTTATTTTCTTATCTTTACTTTTGGGTTACTTTTCTTCCCTTTTTTTCTTTCAGGATGGCCACCCGGAAGGGAAACAGAAGACGTTTACATGGGAAGACAGACAAGTCCATCTGCACAATCTTTGGAGAAAAGCGTCAGTTGGAACAACCCGTCCACTTGTACATCTTAGCATGCACCGAGGACGGTGCAATCTTTAAGTGTGGGGAGGTCGATACCGATCTCCATGGGTTAGTATTTTCTTCTCAACACCAATATTTTATTTTCTTTGTTAATTGCTGCATTTGCATATTTAATTGCATGTTTGTTTGATTTTATGCATTTAGTTACCACTTGGTTGAAGTACTATTTTCTTTTTCAAGAAATTTTTATAGTATTTCACTAATTTAAATTAAAAACTTTTCTATTAAAACTTGTTTGAAGTTGTATTTGGAACATAGTTTAAAAAGCTAAGAACACACAACCTGTGAGATTTTGAGCTTATTTTTATGGTTACATTATTTAACCATAAATTTTTATTCTTGTGTGTTTTCTTATCTATGATTGCAATCTTTGCTTTGTTCCATTCTATATGTCCAATATTTAGTGTATTTACATGCTTGCATATGATTGAGGCCATTACTTATTTAGCTCACTTATCCTAAATAAGCCTACCCTTTAAATCATCCTTGTCAGCCACTTTGAGCCTTGTAAACCCCTATTTATTCTATATTTTACCACATCACTAGCCTTAAGCAGAAAAATAATTAAATATCCCAATTGAATATTTGGTTAGCTTAAGATAGGGATTGTGTAACAATTAAGTGTGGGAAAACTATGGGAACATGGGTTAATAAGGGAATGTGTTATATTTTTCTACTTTGATAAAATATTGGGAATTCGGGTACCTACTCATGTGAGACTAGAAAAATCAAAAATCCATGTGCATTGATAAGTTATGTTTATTTTTCAATAAAAAAATAATAAAAAAAATATTCAATAAATAAGTAAATAAATAAGGGGACAAAATTGCCCCAATGTTAAGTTAATGAAAAATCAATGCATATGTGATAAAATTAAAGAAAAGTTGATACATGAGTATGTGATGCAAAAGTTGGATTTTTGGGTAGCTAGGCATGAATTAGAATTATATAGAGTATATGTATGTTAGGTGAAAGTTTAGGTTAATTAAAGATTCAATTTATAGCTCACTTAGCCATATATATACCCTCACCCTTACCTTAGCCCCATTACAACCTTGAAAAGACCTCATGATGTTTGTATTGGTACATTAAAATTTTTGTTGATTGGTTAGATGAAGAACAAAGTTTAGAAAGAATGACTAGAGAAGAGTAGAGTGATTAACCCTAGACACTTGAGAGTTAGAGTGATATACATTACCAGTAAGGGTTCAGTGCTTAATTCTATGTTCCCTGCGTTCATGAGCTATCTTCTTACAAGTTTACTTGTCTTTTATTGTATAATTTGAATTAGTGAAATCTGATTTATATTTGTCTTGGAAGAGCTTATTTACTTTTAACCAAGTAGGTAGAAATATTTTGCATGTAGTTGCATTCATACAGATAGGTTGCATTTCATACATTCTATCATTCCTCTTCACTCCTTTATAGTTTCTCTTGAGCTTAGCATGAGGACATGCTATTGTTTAAGTGTGGGGAGGTTGATAAATCACTATCTTATGGTTTATCTTATGCTCAATTGAGTGGATTTTATCAACTCTTTACCCACTTATTCATACTATTTGCATGGTTTTACATTTGCCTTCCTAATTATGTGCTTTGATTGAAAACATGCTTCTTTGGCCTTAAGTTCCCTATGTTTAATCCTCTCTTATTACCATTAGATGCCTTGATATGTGTGTTAAGTGATTTCAGAGATTACAGGGCAGGAATGGCTCAGAGGATGGAAAGGAAGCATGCAAAAGTGGAAGGAATACAAGAAGTTGGAGAAATTGCTAAGCTGTCCAACCTGACTTCTTCACACTCAAACAGCTATAACTTTAGCTACAGAGGTCCAAATGACACGGTTCCAGTTGTGTTGGAAAGCTAACGTCCGAGGCTTCGATTTGATATATAATATGCCATGGTTGCCCTGACGCTAGGTGATGCGAATGCGTGCTCCACGCAGACGCGACGCATTGACAAAAATCAGCGTGTTTGAATTCGAAACCAGCGAATTCTGGGTTGTTTTTGACCCAGTTCTCGGCCCAGAAAATATAGATTAGAGGCTATAAAGTGGGAGAATTCATCCATTTACATACACAAGCTCACAATACACAATTTTAGGATTTAGATGTAGTTTTTAGAGAGAGAGGTTCTCTCTTCTCTCTTAGGATTAGGATTTAGGATTTCTTTGCTTTTAGGATTGTTTCTTTTTATCAGGTTCAATTTTCCTTTTATTTATTTTTAATTTAATTTATGAACCCTTTCATGTTACATATGATTTTCTCAATTAATGTTATTTGAGGTATTTCAGTTTATGATTGTTTTATTTATGCTATGAATGCTTTTGATTTATCCAAATTATTTTCATTCAAGTAGATTCTCTTCCCTTTTGGCTTTGGTTAAGTAATTGGTAACGCTTGAGTTATCAAATAAAGCAGTGGTTGAAATTGGGAGTTGCTCCAATAACTCTAGTATTTCCATATGAATTGACTAGGACTTGAGGATCAAACTAATTAGTCCACTTGATTTACCTTCATAGTTAGAGGTTAACAAAGTGGGATTAAAATCCAATTCTCATCACAATTGATAAGGATAACTAGGATAGGACTTCCAGTTCTAATACCTTGCCAAGAGTTTATTTTATTATTACTATTTTATTTTTCTTATCATTTAACATACTGGTTCCTTACTTTCAAAAACCCCCAATTTACAAGACTCATAACCAATAATAAGAACATACTTCCCTGCAATTTCTTGAGAAGACGACCCGAGGTTTAAATACTTCGGTTATCAATTTTAAAGGGGTTTGTTACTTGTGACAACTAAAACGTTTGTAAGAAAGGACTTTTGTTGGTTTAGAAGCTATACTTGCAACGGGAATTTATTCTGAATTCTAGACCACACAAAAGTTCTTCTTCACACACCCTTGAAAACCTACAAAGCTCCTCAAACTTGCTGGTGTAGTCGGCCACAGATAAAGAACCTTGCTTTAGCTGCATCAGTTCCATCTCCTTCGCTTCCCTAGCAGACTCAGAAAAGTACTTCTTGTAGAAGGCCGTCTGGAATACATCCCAAGGTACGTCGGCATTCTGGAGTTGTAGCAATCGACACTCTGCTTTCCACTAGTGCTGGGCCTCTCCCACAAGCTGATAAGCGGCAAACTCTACATATTGGTTGTCGAGACGTGTTGAGCTTGCAGTGCGCGCTCCATGGCCTGAAACCAGTTGTCCGCTTTGGTAGGATTGGTTGATCCTCGGAAGATTGGCGGATAAACCTTGAGAAAGGTCGCCAAGGTCATCGGGACACCTCCCGCATTATCTTCATTTCCCTCAGCATTATCATTCACATTCCTTTCTCCATTCCCGTTTCCATTTCTGGCCGGTGACGAACAGGATTTTTGCCAGTAAAGAATGTCATAAAAACAGTCGCGTTGTAGATATAGTTTCTAAACCAACAAAAATCCCTTTCGTGCAAACGTTTTGGTTGTCACAAGTAACAAACCCCTTAAATAAATTGTTAACCGAAGTATTCAAACCTCGGGTCGTCTTCTCAAGGAACTGCAGGGATGCATGTTCTTACTATTGGTTATGGAGGTTGTAAATTGGGGTTTTGAGAATGAAGAGCGAATAGTTTAATTAGCAAATAAAGTAAATGAAGAATAAGTAATTTAAATAGCAAGTGAAATAAATAAATGGCTATAAATAAACTTTTGGCAAGGTATGAGAAATTAGAGGTCCTATCCTGGCTATCCTTATCAATGATGATGAGAATTGAATCTTAATTCCACTTTGTTAACCTTTACTAAGATAAAGGAAGGTCAAGGGATTAATTGATTTGATCTTCGGATCCTATTTATTTCCTAAGAAAAGATTGGGATTATTGAAGTTCAATTCAATTAACAAAGATAACAATTATCAATCATGTTTGAGTTTGACAACTCCTGAGTTACTGATTTCTTAACCAAAACCAAAAGGGGAAGTAAATCTACTGGAATAAAAATGTCTTCAGAATAAAAGCAACAATAGCATAAATAAAAGAACGCAATGTCAAACTAAAATACTTCAAATAGCATTAATTCAAATGAGTCATCTGTAACATGGAAGAATTCATAAATCAAATTGCAAAGTAAATAATCATCTAAAGTAATGGGATGAAAAAAAGTGAAAGGGAAGCTTAAAGTAAAGGAACATTAAACCTCGGATCGAGAGTTACTCCTAAAGAGAGAAATCCTAAATCCTAATCCTAAAAGAGAGAGAGAATCTCTCTCTAAACTAAACCTAAATCATGAAAAGTACCTAATTGGCGAGCTCCCTCTGAATGGATGCATTCCCCCACTTTATAGCCTTTAATCTGTGTGTTCTGGGCTGAAAAATGGGTCAAAAGCAGCCCAGAAATCGCCCCTTGCGATTTCTGTTACGTTCAGGTCGCGGGCAAGTGACGCGGAGGCATCGTCCATGCGGCCGCGCGGGTTGAGGTTTGCAGATGCAATGTGGACGCGTCATTCACGCGTTTGCATCGCCTAACTTCGGGGCAGTTATGGCAAATTATATATCAAATCGAAGCCCCGGATGTTAGCTTTTCAACGCAACTGGAACCGCGTCGTTTGGACCTCTGTAGCTAAAGTTATAGCCGTTTGAGTGCGAAGAGGTCAGGCTGGACAGCTTAGCAGTTTCTCCAACTTCTTGTATTCCTTCCACTCTTGCATGCTTCCTCCATCCTCTGAGCCATTCCTACCCTGTAATCTCTGAAAACACTTAACACACATATCAAGGCATCTAATGGTAATAAGAGAGGATTAATAATAAGCAAATATAAGATCAAAGAAGCATGTTTTCAATCATAGCACAAAACCAGGAAGGAAAATGTAACACATGCAAATAGTATGAATAAGTGGGTAAAGAGTTGATAAAAACCACTCAATTGAGTACAAGATAAACCATAAAATAGTGGTTTATCAGCCGGTTGGCCTAATTTCTGCACAGTTTGCAGAGTCGCAACTGCATTAGCTTCCATGGTGTCGCAAGGTTTGCCATGGCCGCCATGAATTTGGCATGATTGTTCGCCGGTTGCGCATTCCTACTTTCTCGTGAACGGGCTCGACCTCGTCCACAAGTGGCCATTAGAGTTCCTGTGTACACCAAACAATCGATATCAAGGTGATCAATCTCAATATCAAAAGCCTAGTGCTTTAATTATCCCAAACAGGCACTCACAAACAAGCATGATATGCAATATCACACAGATAACCTAATAGCATCAAAGAAAAAGACACACAGAATATACAATGAAGCACAATCGGTCCATCCCTCAGGCTCACGAGGACGAACCACTCTGATATCACTAAATGTAACACCCTAATTAGCCTAAGCTTTACCTCGCGTCGTAAAGCAAAGGTTAATCAGAGATTACGACAAATCTAAACTCACACATATAATATATAGAAAGAATTAATAATATCTAGAAGCCCGATGAAGGATATAGCTAAAAAATAGGATTTAAAAAGCACAAATGTACTAACGAAGATTCTAACTTACAACACAAGATACAAATAAGATATATCAAAATATAATAGTAGAATATCATAAGAATCTAGCCACAGCTCGCGGAGTTTAAGCCGGCTAGCCATATACAGACCAAACATAGAACCAGACAATAAAAATAGCTTATACAAGTTTGTTCTCTCAACATATGGCTCTAGGCTAAAACAAAATACAAAATCAGAGATGTATAAACAAATTAAATAAAAAAGACTCAAAAGGTATCCGGATCCTCCGCTTCTGTCACCATCCAAGCAACTCATCAAGGTGGGTTGTGACCTGCATCTGAAAAATATAACAGAAATATGGTATGAGAACCAGAGGTTCTCAGTATGGTAACAGTGCTCTGTGATGTAGAATATAAGACCCCGGGATGCCAAAGACAATCCTAGACTTTATATCCATCACAAGATTTCAATCTTAAGGCATACTAAAATAGATAAGCATGATTATGTAGATCTTAACATAAATAAAAAGGGTACTCTATCTTAAGGGATTTCTATTCTAACTAAACACCGCTGTCCCACAGCCTTCACCAACCTATCCTCCATGCGATCCCATCGCCACCGCCTTTCGAACCTCCTCAATCCTAGTAGAAATCACAATTATATACAATGCAAGTAAATCACAAGTAGAAGCATATAAGGCAAGTAACTCAAGTAAGCAAATAGTCATGTTATACAAATAGGCAAATCATTACAAGTAGTCAAAGCATACAAATAGATAGGAGATGCACATGATGAATGCCTACCCTATTGGCTGTGATATCACACTGTCGGTTCAACTGCTAACCCGACACATCTCCACGGAGATGTTGCCCTTCGGAATCATCATTGGGAACATTCGAGATATAGTGCTCGGATCACTGTCCAGGGTTTTGTGCCTGCACGCTCTATTGATCCGAAGGGACGTGAGCGGGATACTCTTGCCACAGACCTCACATCTCAACGCAAGCGGGATGAACTACAGACCTTACACCGCCGCTGCTACCTCGACAGGCGGGATCCAACCGCGGTCCTTGCCGGGCGCATAGTGTCTCATAATCTCAATTTAAAACAGTAGTTCATTCATAAAACATTTTCAATACAACAATGATTCATCATTGCACAATGGAGTCCTCGACTCATCTCAACGACTGTCACATCAACATTTCCATTTCCGAGTCCTCGACTCATCACAACTACTGTCAATTCACATTTCAATTCCGAACTCAACAGTTCATCAGTTTTCATCTCATATACCAATCTACCTTCACACGCCATCAAACACATCCTCAGTACACCTGAAACCTAAGCCTCCGTTCGCTAATTTTTCATAATAATATCAACTAAAACTCTAAAGTTCTTTCCCATGTTCTCATACTCAAAATCAAGCCCAAAAGTCTTAAAATGGTGTCATAGAAGCTTACAATCTTGTTGAAAAGGTGAAATAGTTGAAAACAAAGTTAACTTTGAGAAACAGGACACGTGCGTACGCATAGGGGTGTGCACGCACATGCCCTGGAGAAGGTTTAAAACGTGTTCGTACGCATAGAGGTGTGCACACAGATTCCAAAATTCACAATATCAGTTCACTCGCACAACATGTGCCAGCGCCCTCAATAGAATGACCTTCCCAACGTGTGCGTGCGCACAGGTTGCAATTCCTTATTGGCTATGTGCACGCACAAGCTGTGCCAACGCTGTGAACAGATTGCCTGCCTCTGCGTGTGCGCACGCACAGGTATGTGTATGTGCACAGGTTAAAAATTCCGCAGAGGTGTGCGTGCGCACATACCAAAAATCACAAAATTCTGCAACTTTGCAAAATTTCAGATTTTTACACCAATCTTTGAATAATCATAACTTCCTCTACAAAAATCCAAATCTTACACTCTTTATATTGATTTGAAGAGTTTTCAATAAGCTTTAATTTCATACAATTTTCAACAAATTTTGAAAATCGAAGCATAAGTTATGATCAGACAAAGTTCACCAAAAACCAACTTTTACCAAAAATCACAATTTACCAAATTTTCCAAAATCCTCAAACCACCTCCAACCAAAACAATACCAATTTCCCATTTTCAACACAATCTACCCTCTTGGGTCACAATTTACCATTCATATCAAATTTTTCACTACACTTCATCATTTTCAATCTCAATTATCAAACATATACATCACAAACAATTTTTCCACCATCACATGCATCCATCCTCATTATATCACTATCAATCTCCATCATCAAACTCATTCATGCTTTATGTTAATACTCAATAATATTCCTTCATCCAAACTAATAATACATCATATCTCAACATCATAATCAACAACATTACCAATAATAATTCATCAAACCTCATTCAACTAATCAACATCAACAACCACATCAAACCAACCCTATCCTATAGGTCACTAGCCTAAATATCCATGAATATTATATACTACATAGAGAAAACCGAAACCATACCTTGGCCAATTTCCAATATGTCCTTAACCCAAAATGAGCATAACAATGATCACCAACAAACTTTCCAACACAATCCAAGCCACCAATAATCACCAAAGGCCTCAAAAGTCACAATTATTCAAGTTATATATACATAAACCATCACAATTCAACCTAGGGCTCATAAAAATTGAAATTTCACAAGGGTTCAAGAGTAACTCACTTTACCCAACAATTTTGGAAGCGAAAACCACAAGCAATCAAGTGCTGGAGTGTACCTAAACATCCAAAACACAATATTTTACTCAAAACCAAACCCTAAAACTCGAATTTCTCCAAGGCACGAAAACTGGGCAGGGAAACTCGAGAAACTGATGCCATGGCATCTTAGGCTAGTTTCACTAGCCTTTTTCTTTGTTTTTAATAGGTTTTATGCACTTTTTTTAGCTATAAGTAAGCAAATTGGGTAGAAATTCATGTATGCCTAGATTCATTCAACCATGATTAATTTGGTACAATTTCATGATGATTTATGCTATAATTACTTGTACGCTAAGAATGCTAAAAATTCTCATGACTTTAGCAAGGCTTTGATGCATGTATTGGTTGATGATACGTGAAAGAAAGCATGGAGGAAGGTTGAAAAAGGAGCCTGGAAAAGATGAAGAAGAAGCAACGTTAGTGGCCAAGTTAGACCACCAACGTTGCCTCAAACGTTGGTGGCCAAGTTAGACCACCAACGTTGCCTCAAACGTTTGAAGAGAAGCAGAGCAATTGTCTGCATAAGTTGCTCATGCTCACGTTGGAGGGAGCGTTGGACATCCAAAGTTACCCCCAACGTTGTGATAAAGTGTTCAATTCTGGAGCTGAATGATTTTTAAGTGACGCGTACGCGTGAAAGAGCAAAATTTCTATATCCACGCGCAAGCGTGAGTCACGCACACGCGTACGCGTCACTAACCGAACGTTAGAGTCCAACGTTGCCTCAAACGCTAGCCTCCAACGTCCGCGATGAGGAGCCCAGAATTTGGATTTGAAAAACTTGAATCGACACGTACACGATAGTGACGCGTACGTGTGGATGAGAAAAAAGGGCGAATCACGAGTAAGCATGGAGTACGCGCACGCGTGGATATACCAACGTTTGAAGGAACGTTGGAGGTCCAACGCTGAGGCCAACGTCCCCTGCATGGTTTTAAAGCTGGAAAATGAAACTTTTGCATCCACGCGCACGCGTGCAGCACGCGCACGCGTGGATGAGCAATTTTACCCCATGGGTGCGGACGCGCAAGTCACGCGTACGCGTGGGTAGCGGAACGTTGGCCCTCCAATGTTGAGTCAAACGCCAATGACAGCAAAGTTATCTGGTTTTTCTGAAGAGCGTTTGAGTCAACGTTGGCCATCAAACATTGACTCCAACATGAAGCATCAAAATCTGCAATTCAAACAGATCTCTTCTCAAGAGTAAGGAAAACCAATTGGAGCCATTTTCAACCCAATTCTAGCAAGGCCAAAAGCCCAATTCAGAGATTAAAGATCAATGGAAGAGAGTGTATAAATAGCTTGGTATTTAAGTTAGAAAGGATCTTTTTTGGACTTTTACACTGATAGCACTTTTCATTTTTCTGTTTTAATTTCCAGAATATATCTTTCAATTCCATTTTCCATTTTGAGAGCTATGAACAACTAAACTCCTTTCATTGGGTTAGGGAGCTCTATTGTAATTCAATGGATCAATAGTAGTTTACATCTTCTTCTTCTCTCTTTTCTCTTGATTTTGTTAGAAAGCTTTCGGTCTTAATTCAATTGGATAGTTGTCTTCAGAGAGAAGCTATCTATAATTAGAATTCTTCGGAGCCTTGTGAGAGAGGAATGAAGAATTCATGCTAGAATTTCTTTCTCACATTGGATTAGATTGGGGGTTGGATGTATATAGTGACATGTAATCTAACCAATACTTTGATCTATGAATTTGTGTGGTATAGTGAGTGACCAAAGTTCAACTCTTCCCATGAGCAATTAAATCAAGACATTGGGCAATTGTTCATGCTTAGAGATATTGGTGAGCCAATACATTGGGATCCAATTATCTAAGATTGCCAAGCAATGTCAATGAATACATTGATTGAGGAAGAGATGAAAATGATTTTATCCGGAGAATTCAATATCTCTTGAAACCCAATGAATCCTCATCTCTGATCTACCCATTCTATTTACTTTCTGTCTTTAATTTCATGCTAATTCCCATTCCCATTTAATTTCTTACAATTTAAGCTTCTGTCATTTAATTTCAGCAATTTAGTTTCTGTTTATTTACTTTCTTGCAATTTAAGCTTCCCGCCAATTTACTTTCTGCAATTCCCAATTTCAATTTCGATTTTGCTCAACTAGTATAATTCTCCAATTAACGTTGATCAATCTACCAATCCCTGTGGGATTCGACCTCACTCTACAGTGAGTTTTTACTTGACGACAATCCGGTGTACTTGCCGGCAGGAAATTTGTTGAGAGACGGTTTTCGGGCGAATCAAGTTTATGGTGGCGTTGCCGGGGATTGGTTTTGTATTGACAATTACTAAATTGAAGGATAACTAGATTGAGCACTTTTCTTTTCATTTGATTAATTCAATTTTACTTTCAGTTGTTCCTTTTTGTTATCTGTATTCTTTTTTTAGTTATTTCTTTTTAATTTCTCTTACTTCTTTACTTTCTAACAAGCTAAGCTACTAACTATTTGATAAATTGCTCTAACCAAGCTAACTATATTATGTTTTAGTAGACTATACACTTGTTGTTTCTTGTACTTCTTCATTGTATGACAAGTAGAAGAGAGGTTTCAACCTCCTTTGATAGTGAACCGGAAAGAACCTTCCTAAGATTAAGAAGGGAAGCAAGAGGAAAAAGTTAATTGGGAGGAAGCTAATTACCTTGGAAATTCATCTAGGCAAGCTAATGATCCATATTCTAAAACCTATAACTCTGGTTGGAGGAACCACCCAAACTTTGGGTGGGGGAACCAACAAAGCCAAGGCGGCCAAGACCACAGACCCCATAATCCAAATCAGTATAACAACTCTACTCACCAAAACTCCAACCAAAAATCATACCAGACCACACAAAACACTTACTCATAACTACCATACCAAAGCCACAATAACCACTCTCAACACTCCAATTCCAACCAACCATTACCACATGATGATGACAGGATGGCCAAAATGGAAGCCATGTTTGCATACCTTAGCAAGGAGTGTGAAGACATGAAGAAATTCAGGGAAGAAGTGAAAGGTAGTATAAAAAGCCGAGGGGAGGTTCTTAAGAATCTCGAATCTCAGGTAGGACATCTTTTACAACAATTTCCCAAGCCCACCGACAGCTTCCTAAGTAACACTGAAAAGAACTCAAGAGGAGAGACCAAAAAAGTAAGGTGGGAAGAATGCAAGTCAATCAATCTAAGCAGTGAAGAAGGTCTGAAGGAAGAATGCTCCAGACACTCAGGGCATGATGAAGGAGAGTCAAGGAAGAATGTAAGGGAGATAGAAGAAATGGCTACCCCTGAACAGAGGAAGGAACAAAAAGAGGAAGAATTCCTCAAGCCTTTTGTGCCACAAGCACCATTTCCCTAGAGACTCAATGGAAGTAAAAAAGACAGGTCATATTCAAGATTTCTAGACATATTTGCATCCCTCAGTGTCAACATCTCCTTCATCAAAATTCTCCAACAGATGCCCACATACATCAAGTGCATGAAAGAACTGTTGACCAAGAAAGAAACCTTAAAAGGGGGACAAACAGTGACAATGAACAAGGAATGTAGTGCCCTCATCCAGAAAGACGTACTTATGAACAAAAAAGATCCAGGGAGCTTTCATATTCCATGTACAATAGGAGAGACAAAAATTGATAAATGTGATGCCTCTATCTCTTATGAAGAAGTTACAAATCAATGAGTTGAGATCCATGGATGTAATCATCCAATTGGCAGATAAAACTCAGAAGCAAGCCGAAGGAATAGTCGAAAATATATTGGTAAAAGTAGGAAACTACTTCCTCCCCACTGACATTGTTGTTATGGACATGGAGAAAAGTTACCTTCATCCCATTATTCTGGAGAGACCATTTCTAGCCACTGTTAGAGCCCTAATAGATGTGGAACAAGGAGAGTTAATCCTGAGAATACATGATGAACACCTCACCTTCCATGTTTTCAAACCTACATCTGAGTCTGAGCCAGAACCTAAAGAGTCAAAGGATGATCACAGCAACATGTGCACAAAGGAAAGCAATAGTAAATCAGCAGCTGAACCATTGAAATAGTCTTTGGTGAACAAGCAAGAAATTCAAGAGATACAGCAACCAGGAGAACTCAAGAAAGAACTGAAGCCACAAGAGTTGAGAAGAACAGCTAACAAGGAACTTCCGAAGACAATAATCACTGGAGCACCACTGGAAGAAGAGGAAAGAGTTGTGAAGAAATTGCCAAGGGGATGGAGAAATAAGAAGATTCCTATAGAGGGTTTTCCCCTGGAGACAAGGTGATATCAGCCCACCATCCATCAACCCCACCCCATCTTCCAACCATTCCATCTCAATTACCTCAAGTGTTCACCATTAGAAAGGTCCTCTCCTTAGAGCATGTAGAAATCATTAAGGAATCAAGTTGAGACCGCTTCACTGTAAGAAGAGAAGACCTAAGGCACTACAATCCACCATGACAAAGACCAACCATCAAGCTAATGACACTAAAGAAGCGTTCCATGGGAGGTAGCCCATGATTTAGTTTCCTTGTTTTTAATACTTCAGTATGAATAATAAGTGTTGTTCTCACATGAATTCAAGCTCGTAGAGACAATTTTGACAATTATCCATGATGGTGTGAAGCATATGATCCAATTCTAAGTTTGGTGTGCCTACAGGCACACTAAGATACCTTTCAAAAATAATGATCATATTGTCATTTCGAATTGTGTTTCCTGGAATATATAACTAAACATTAAGTTTGGTGTTCTATATATTGCAAGAACAAGTCATGAGAGTCAGTTTTTTTTAGTATTGAAAGTCATGAAAGTGCAACCATGTTTATATAATCTTTAGTTCATGTTTAGAAATAGAAAAATAAAGTGTTTCTTATGATGGTTTAACCAAAAGTGACACTAATCCCAGAGAGATCTCAATGACAATACTTGGAGGAAGTAACACTTTGAACCATATAACCAAACACTAAGTTTGGTGTCCTCCAAGACCATATATGGTAGCTGGTGCACGAAATTGTGATCTCAGGCAACGGCGCCAGAGACTCTGTACGCACGTCTTAATAAATTATTTTTCATTCACAACTTCAATACAACTAACCAGCAAGTGCACTGGGTCGTCTAAGTAATAAACCTTACGTGAGTAAGGGTCGATCCCACGGAGATTGTTGGTATGAAGCAAGCTATGGTCACCTTGTAAATCTCAGTCAGGCGGATATAAAACAGTTATGGAGTTTTCGAACATAAATAATAAATAGATAGAAAATAAGGATAGAAACACTTATGTAATTCATTGGTGAGAATTTCAGATAAGCGTATAGAGATGCTTTTGTTCCTCTGAATCTCTGCTTTCCCGCTGTCTCCATCCAATCAGTCTTACTCCTTTCCATGGCTGGCTTTATGTAAGGACATCACCGTTGTCAATGGCTACTTTTAATCCTCTCTGGAAAATGGTCCGATACGCTGTCACTGCATGGCTAATCATCTGGAGGCATCACCCTTGTCAATGGCTGCATCCTATCCTCTTGTGAAAATGGTCCAAATGCTCTGTCACAGCACGGCTAATCATCTGAGGTTCTTGATCATACTGGAATAGGATTCACTCTCCTTTTGCGTCTGTCACTGCGCCCAGCACTCGCGAGTTTGAAGTTCGTCACAGTCATTCAATCCCAGAGTCCTACTCGGAATACCACAGACAAGGTTTAGACTTTCCAGACTCTCATGAATGCCGCCATCAATCTAGCTTCTACCACGAAGATTCTGATTAAGAGATCCAAGAGATACTCATTCAATCTAAGGTAGAACGGAAGTGGTTGTCAGGAACGCGTTCATAGGGAATGATGATGATTGTCACGTTCATCACATTCAGGTTGAAGTGCGAATGAATATCTTAGAAGCGGAATAAGTTGAATTGAATAGAAAAACAATAGTACTTTGCATTAATCTTTGAGGAACAGCAGAGCTCCATACCTTAATCTATGGAGTGCAAAAACTCTACCGTTGAAAATACATAAGTGAAAGGTTCAGGCATGGCCGAATGGCCAGCCCTCATAATCTAAGAACCAGGCGTCCAAAGATGTCTAATACAATAGTAAAAAGTCCTATTTATACTAAACTAGTTACTAGGGTTTACAGAAGTAAGTAATTGATGCATAAATCCACTTCCGGGGCCCACTTGGTGTGTGCTTGGGCTGAGCTTGAATGTTACACGTGTAGAGGTCAATCTTGGAGTTGAACGCCAGTTTGTAACGTATTTCTGGCGTTCAACTCTGGCTTGTGACGTGTTTCTAGCGTTTAACTCTAGATAGCAGCATAGAACTGGCGTTCAACACCCTTTTACGTCATCTAAACTCGGCCAAAGTATGGACTATTATACATTGCTGGAAAGCCCTGGATGTCTACTTTCCAACGCAATTAGAAGCACGCCATTTTGAGTTCTGTAGCTCCATAAAATCCACTTTGAGTGCAGGGAGGTCAGAATCTAACAGCATCAGCAGTCCTTCTTCTACCTCTGAATCTGATTTTTGCTCAAGTCCCTCAATTTCAACCAGAAAATACTTGAAATCACAGAAAAACACACAAACTCATAGTAAAGTCCAGAAATATGAATTTAACATAAAAACTAATGAAAACATCCCTAAAAGTAACTAGATTCTACTAAAAACATACTAAAAACAATGCCAAAAAGTGTATAAATTATCCGCTCATCAGTAGCACAAAAAGAGTCACGGTTGGTTAAACAAGCATAAAGAATGCTTGTCAAATTTTTAGTTTTAAATATTAATTGTTCTCTTGCCGCCACTTGTTAGTACTTACTTCTTTTGTCTTGTTATAGTGGTTAGGTGAGCAGAAAACTATTTAATGAAAGGGACAAGACAAGGAAAGGGAAAGCTAGCATGAAGACAAAAGTAGATCACATGGCTTGGAAGGTGAGTCTGCACATCCTTGGAAGAAGCCCTTGGAAGGCCGAAGAGATATGCTTCATGAAGAGGCAACTTTTGTCTTCATGCAACCTTACATGCACACCCTTCATTCATCACTTGTCCCAGAGAATCCTAGCCATCCATTCTTCATCAAAGCTTACTATAAAGGGCCTCCCTTGAACCGTGCATGTGAACTAAAGTTTCACACTTCTTGTACTCCAGATATTCAACTCTTGTGTTCTCTAAAACTAAAGCCCAATAGCCGTGTTCTTGTGCAACAAATCACCCTTGTTCACTTGCTTCCATAACACTACCTTAACTTCAAACACTTTCCCCCCGAGAGTGTATCACACCAACCTTCCCTCTTCATAAATCTTTAACCCCTACTCAGCTAACCATCAAGGAAAGCATGGCATCTTCTTCAAGTTCTAAAAGAAGGAGAGGAAAGAAACCTGTTACTGAGGAAGCTGAAAATGACTATGATCGATGGAAGTTCAGATCATGGTTCCACCAAATGCAACTTGGGTGATGAATGACAAAAAGATATATCCAGAAATCCCTTTCCTGTTGCATGAGGAGGGATGTCCAGAAATAAAAGCCAAGATCAGAAAGAGGAAGTGGGAAGAGTTGACCTCACCAATCACCAGGATTAATGCAAACATCATAAGGGAGTTCTATGCAAACGCTACAAGGGTGGATATGACCGAAGCACCAACATACAAGAGTTTTGTACGGGGTGTGGAAGTACACTTTAGCTCGAAGACCATTATGAAGGTCTTAGGACTAAGGCCAACACATTTTGATGAGCCAGGATACCACCAAAGAATAACGGGAACCCAGATTATGATGAAATCTCTAGTGATATCTGTGTGATCAATACTGACCGGGAGAGAGACAATGAAAGAAGGCACAAGTACCTAAAAAGGGGGAGATCTCACTCCTGAAGTAAAGTGTTGGTATGAACTTATAAAGAGATCAATTCTGGGCACAGTGAACACCTCTGAAGTTAACAAGCAAAGGGCTGTCATGCTACACTGTATAATAGTGGGAGGAGAGCTAAAGGTTTATGAGATCATTGCAAATGACATTCAAAAGATCTTAGAGAAAAATTATGCTGAATCCTGGCTATACTACCCCAGCACTATAATGCGGTTATGCATGAAGGCCAGAGTGCCACTGGAGGATGCAAACCCAACATGGCTGCATCCAGGCATGCCTATGACCCTCGAAAGGATGATGAATGTCATAGAGGCACAACAAAGTCGAAGACCACAAAAGAGGAGAAGGAGAGAAGAACCACGGGAGGAAGAAGAACAACATGAGGAACAAGAAGAGGAGTAACAATTCCAACCTCAAAACAACATGGACATGGGGCTGATGTGCAAGAAGCAATTGAAAAGTTATCAGAACAGTACATGAGAGTTCAAGAGAAGCAAGAAGAATTCCATTCACAGTACATGAGAGCTCAACAAAGATAAGAGGAGCTTCAGTTGAGAATGATGAGTCAACAGAGAGATTATGAGTCAAGATCCTTAGTTATGCAAAGGGAACAAGCTTCACAATTTCAAGAATCTTTCAACCAGCTGGCCCAACTTCAAGTTGATAACATGAGAGCTTTCAAGAAGTTCACAACCCTTCAGGATGCAAGATATGGAGTTCAAGCTGATTATAACATAAATGGCCAAATCAAGCTCAACTACATTGCAAAACATCTACATAGTATGGACCCAGCATTTCCAATTTATGATCAATACTTCAAGGAAAGGAGTGGAATAGAAATAGACAAAGCAATACGCCTTGAAAACAGAGTGGAAGAGACAATGAAGAAAGCTGGATTCTGGCAAAAGCTAAAGGGCAAAGGCAAGGGAGAAACTAGTAAGCAAGCAAGCGAGAAGAAGAAGAAAGACAAACATGATAAAAAATGAAAGGTGGACTTGCTCCTTGGCTATTCTATTCAATAAAGAAAGAACATGTCTGTTTTAGTTGATAGTAACTTTTAGTTTAAGTTGTTTTGCACTCTGTTGTGTTTAGTTTTGCAATAAGTATGCTAGCCTAAGTGTGTGTGCTTTCACTTTCACTTGTTAAATGCTTGCCTTGTCCCCTAAGTCTTTTCAAATTAAATAAAAGAAATGTTTGAACAAGAAGTGGAATAGTTCCTTTTTAGCAAGAAGTGAAATAACAGTAAGTAGTGGTATATATGTTTGATTGTGTAGTAGCTCACTTATAATGAATAAAAGGATAGATTGTTCCCCCTTTAGTGTAAATTAGCTTACTATCTATGAATCTTAGCAAATAAAAGTCCTTGGAGGAAAGAAAAACAAGTAAAAAGAAAGAAAAAAAAAAGCTAGAAGTGGCAAAAAAAATAGAAGAAAGCAAAGAATAAGGCTAGACACCACTAGCTTGGACCTTAGGACATATACTTGTGGTGTGTTTGTACTAGGATCTGCTTGGATGATTAGGTTCTATAGAGTTCTTTAACACTTGGTAACTTGGGTTAACTAACCCGGGATTATCAACCAAAAGTCCACCATCAAGAGCAACCTAGTTACAAGGCATTTAGTGACCCAAAGAGGTGTTAGGCATCAATGTCTTAAGAAGAATTGTGAGCCAAGTGTCTGTAGTGAATATGTGTTGAATACAAATAAGCTAAGAAACTACTACAACACATGACACTGAGCTAAAGTCTACAGAAAAAGAAAATAAAGAAAAGCAATTAGCAAGGATGAGTGAATAATAAGAGGTTATAGCAGTCTGTTAATTGAAGCTTAAAAGAGACAGTCTATGCCTAAGGATCAATACGAAGTGAGTTACTGCATTTTCTGCATAAAACCCCATGAGCTACTAATAATGTCTTGCTGATATGAACATCACTTTCTGTTTCATTCTTTCTTCTCAAATAATTCATTACTTGTTTAGGGACAAGTAAGATTTAAGTTTGGTGTTGTGATGCCATGGCATCTTAGGCTAGTTTCACTAGCCTTTTTTTTAATAGGTTTTATGCACTTTTTTGAGCTATAAGTAAGCAAATTGGATAGAAATTCATGTATGCCTCGATTCATTCAACCATGATTAATTTGGTGCAATTTCATGATGATTTATGCTATAATTACTTGTATGCTAAGAATGCTAAGAATTCTCATGACTTTAGCAAGGCTTTGATACATGTATTGGTTGATGATAGGTGAAAGAAAGCATGGAGGAAGGTTGAAGAAGGAGCCTGGAAAAGATGAAGAAGAAGCAACGTTGGTGGCCAAGTTGGACCATCAACGTTGCCTCAAACATTGGAAGAGAAGCAGAGCAATTGTCTGCATAAGTTGCTGATGCTCACGTTGGAGGGAGCGTTGGACATCCAACGTTACCCCCAACGTTGTGATAAAGTGTTCAATTCTGGAGCTGAATGATTTTTAAGCGACGCGTACACGTCTATGACGCATACGCGTGAAAGAGCAAAATTTCTATATCCACGCGTACGCGTGGATCACGCGTACGCGTCACTAAACGAACGTTAGAGTCCAACGTTGCCTCAAACGCTAGCCTCCAACGTCCGCGATGAGGAGCCCAAAATTTGGATTTGAAAAACTTGAATCGACGCGTACGCGTCAGTGACCCGTACGCGTGGATAAAAAGAAAGGGGCGAATCACGCGTAAGCATGGAGTACGCGCACGTGTGGATATCCAATGTTGGAAGGAATGTTGGAGGTCCAACGCTGAGGCCAACGTCCCCTATGGGCGCGGACGCGCAAGGCACGCGTACGTGTGGGTAGCGGAACGTTGGCCCTCCAACTTTGAGTCAAACGCCAATGATAGCAAAGTTATCTGGTTTTCTGAAGAGCGTTTGAGTCAACGTTGGCTATCAAACGTTGACTCCAACGTGAAGCATCAGAATTTGCAATTCAAATAGATCTCTTCTCAACAGCAAGAAAAACCAATTGGAGCCATTTTCAACCCAATTCTAGCACGGCCAAAATCCCAATTCAGAGATTGAAGATCAATGGAAGAGAGTGTATAAATAGCTTGGAATTTAAGTTAGAAGGGATCTTTTTTCGGACTTTTACACTGATAGCACTTTTCATTTTTCTGTTTTAATTTCCAGAATGTATCTTTCAATTCCATTTTCCATTTTGAGAGCTATGAACAACTAAACCCCTTTCATTGGGTTAGGGAGCTCTATTGTAATTCAATGGATCAATAGTAGTTTACATCTTCTTCTCTCTTTTCTCTTGATTTTGTTAGAAAGCTTTCGGTCTTCATTCAATTGGATAGTTGTCTTCAGAGAGAAGCTATCTATAATTGGAATTCTTCGGAGCCTTGAGAGAGGAATGAAGAATTCATGCTAGAATTGCTTTCTCACATTGGTTTAGATTGGGGGTTGGATGGATATAGTTACATGTAATCCAACCAATACTTTGATCTATGAATTTGTGTGGTATAGTCAGTGACCAAACTTCAACTCTTTCCATGAGCGATTAAATCAAGACATTGGGCAATTGTTCATGCTTAGAGAGATTGGTGAGCCAAGACATTGGGATCCAATCATCTAAGATTGTCAAGCAATGTCAATGAATGCATTGATTGAGGAAGAGATGAAAATGATTTGATCCGGAGAATTTAATATCTCCTGAAACCCAATGAATCCTCATATCTAATCTACCCATTCTATTTACTTTCTGTCTTTAATTTCATGCTAATTCTCATTCCCATTTAATTCTTGCAATTTAAGCTTCTGTCATTTAATTTCAACAATTTAATTTCTGCTCATTTACTTTCTTGCAATTTATGCTTCCTGCCAATTTACTTTCTGCAATTCCAAATTTCAATTTCGATTTCGCTCAACTAGTATAATTCTCCAATTAACGTTGATCAATCTACCAATCCCTGTGGGATTCGACCTCACTTTACAGTGAGTTTTTACTTGACGACAATTCGGTGCACTTGTCGTAGGAAATTTGTTGAGAGACGATTTCCGGGCAAATCAAAAACTTACAACAATGATTAGATAGAAAGGACGGGCTCAGCGAGAGCTTCGCGTAACCGCTGACGGCACGTGAATCAAAAAACCGTAGCTCGAGATATCGCGGATTAAAGTGATGTGTGAATAGTGCTCTTCTCTCTTCTCCCTCTTCTCTTTCTCAGCTGGTGTGTGTGAGTTATGAGAGTGTTTTGTGCTGAATTGGCTTTTAATGAGGGTATATATATGTTGGGCTTGGGCCCAACTTGGTCCCGGTCCAACCCGTTAGCGTTTTTATCCCGTTCGGCCCAACTTCGAGCCAAACCTTTAAAATTAACGCCCGGTTTTTGACTTCTAGTATTTTTCTAAGGTTTTTGACTGTTTTCACTTTTTCTCGCGCAGCACTAGGCAGACTTGAATCGGTTCAACCGGTTCGACTGTCGGTTTGTGATTTTTTACGGTTTTTCGCAGAAAACATATTTTCTAACTTAGAAAAACCTACTGAGTCCAAAAATTACATTTAAATCCTCAAACTCTCGTTCTAAATTTTTGGACTCTATTTTGGGCAATATTAATTAACTAATTAGGCAGTTAATTTGTCGCAGTTCTTACACCTCTCTCATTGAACTTGAGAAAAAGGTTGATGTTGAAGAAGCTTGTCAAGAGGTGGAGATCATCAAAGAGCAGTCCAAGAGAGTGAAGCATACATGGGCAGAGCCGCCACTGGAGACACCTCTTCCGAAGCCATCACCATCCGTCCTATCATTCAAGGGGGTAAATCTCTACTCCTTAAGCTTTAATTTCTCGCTTGCATACGGTTTGCTTGAGACGGATGCACAACTTAGATCTCTTTGTGCTTTTAAGAATAAAAGGGGGATGGTTAGTGGTTGGCAACACAATCCTAGGTTTGTTATGGTTGGATGTTTAAGGTCTAAGTGCAATGGTTGGTATAGTTCTCAATTGATTGGGTCTAGGAAGTTACCGGGATGCCTCAGTGAGAATTCAGATTACTTGCCACCCGGTTGGAACAATGATGATCAACTTAAAGATGGGTGTAGAAACAAGATTTTGGATCCCGGCATACAAGAGGATCAATATTGGGAGCTCAAAGCTTGTGAAGAACTTCATCAAGGCTTGGTGAATTCACTTGGAAATGTTGGAAATTACTGGAAGTCCAAGCGTTGGTGGAAGTTTCAAGATGAGTTCAAGCATAAGCCACTATGCCAAAGAGCTTACCAAATGTCCAACTTAAGGACTTTAACTAAAAGTGCTAGGTGGGAGACACCCCACCATGGTAAATTCTTCCATTTTTCCCTTTTTATTTATATTGGTCATAAGTTAAATTTTTAATTTTAGTTATGTCTATTTAGTTTAAGTTGTGATTTTACTTGTTTAATAATGTTTGGAATTACTTTGGTAGCTTCTTAGTTTATTAAAAAAAAAAAAAGGGCTGTCACGTGTGACCAACGCGTACGCGTCAATGTCCAAATTTGGTTCGTGCCAAAACTGTGCTGGTGGGGTGCTACAGGCACTGCCCAACCCACGCGTGCGCGTCACTGACGCGTACGCGTCATTTGTGTTTTTTTACCATCCACGCATAGGCGTGGGTGACGCGTACGCGTTGACGCCAAAATTTTAATGGTCCAGTCCTTCAACCCGAGAGTTGAGCTGGAACTGTGCTGGCATCGTGCGTCTAGCACGACGAGTAGTCACGCGTACGCATGACCGACGCTCACGCGTCACTTTTTATTTTGGGCTACCCACGCATACGCGTGGACGACGCATACGCGTCAGCTGCCTTTTACTTTTTTCACGTCCACGTGTGACTCATGCGCGCGCGTCGCCCGCACAACTTCTTTTCCTTCTCCTCTCTTCTCCTTTCTTCTCTCCTTTCTTATTCTTTCCTCTTCCTTTCTCACTTTCTTCTCCTCCCTTCTCATCCTTATAATCTTTCATTCTCTTTTACTTATTGCAATTTTATATTTTCATTCATTGCATTTTAACTTTGTGCATGTTTTTATTTTCTTTTCTAAGTTTACTATTTTTCTATTGGTGTTAAATTTTCTTACTCATCTGTCGCATATTTCTTCCATTGTTTCGGTGCTTAGTGACTCGTTTTATATTGTTGGGTGATATTATTTATAGTTTAATACTAATATTTTATGACAGTTGTATTCCTTTTGCATTGATATTGACTTATATTGTCTTTCATGACCCACTCTTTCTCCCTCATTGTTGCAATTCTTGCATTATTGTTATGCTATTTGCTTATACTATTTTCTCACTTGCATGTTGTAGCTACCCTGCAATTAAGAACCTCATTATTATTTGGCATTAGCCCACCCATATTTTATTTGTTTGCATATCTTTGTTTGTGGGTTATTCTTTTTCCTTTTTCTCTTCTTTTAGGATGGCCACCAAGAAGGGAAACAGAGAACTTCTAAATGGGGCAACAAACAAGTTCCACTGTACAATCTTTGGAGAAAGCGCCTCAGTTGTAGCAACCCATCCCCTTGCACATCTTTGCATGCACTGAGGACGGTGCAATCTTTAAGTGTGGGGAGGTCGAGACCAACTTCCGTGGGTAAATACTTTCTTTTCAACATCAATTCTTACTCTTGTTTGTTTGTTAGTTGTTGCATTGGATAATAGATTGCATGTGTAGTTAATTGCTTGCATTTAAGTACCACTTAGTTGAAGTGATGAATTCTTTTCCAAGAAACTATTTTATAGCATTTCACTGATTTGAATTAAATTTTTTGTTAAACTTGCTTGAAGAAATTTATTTTGGAACATGGTTTTAGAGCTCGAACACACAAAACCAGTAAGATTTTGAACCTATTTGATTGGTTGCATTTTATCAACCAATACTTTGTTTTGGTGTATGTTGTTCTCTCTAAAATTGTGATCTTTATCTTGCTTGATTCTATATTTTCATTGTTTGATGTATGCATACACTTATGTGATTGAGCCTTTGTTTCACTATAGCTCACATACCCATATGTCCTTGCCCTTTCATTATCCTTTGCAAACCAAATGTGGAGCCTATTTTACCCCATTTGTTCTTTACTTTAGCACATCATTAACTCTAAGAAAAAAATAATGAATGACCTTAATTTGAATCCTTGGTTAGCTTAGACTAGTGAAAGTGTTTATGATTTAAGTGTGGGAAGTTGGGATTGGCAATATTTGGTTTGGGAATTAAGTATGTTAGACTTTTTTGTGAAAATGTGAAAAGAATGTTGAGGACATGTTCATGCATTCAATATCTTAATCGTATGCATTGAGAAAAATAAAAGAAAAACAAAAACAAAAAAGAAAAAAAAAATAAAAAAAAAAGAAAAAAAAATAAAAAGGGGATAAAATGCCCCAAAGTAAATGGCGATAGCAATGCATATGTACTGTACTCAAAATTCGGATGCATAAATATGTGGCAAAACATAGTTAATGGGTAGTTAGATTTTATATTCTGACTACATGGATTATCTTAAGTTAGGTGAGAAGTTTAGGTTAATCAAGGATTCAGATTTTAATCCACTTGACCAAATACAATCCTACCTTGACCCTAACCCCATTACAACCCTTAAAAGACCTCTTGAAATGTGTATTCGTGAATTAAATTTTTGTTGATTGGTAGAAGAAGAGCAATCCTTAGAAAGCAAGATTAGTAGAGAATTGAGAGAATCGAACCTCAAACACTTGAGTGATTAGAGTGTATATACTTCCGGTAAGGGTTCGATGCTCGATTCTTTGTTTTCGGCTTTCACGAGCTTTCTTCTTGTGAGTCTACTTGTACTTTATTTTGGAATTCAAATTAGTGGAATTCAGTTTATATTTGTTCACGGAAGATTTATTTACTTTTAACCAAGTAGGTAGGAGCATTTAGAATTTAGTTGCATTCATATACATAGGTTGCATTTAATAAGTCCTACCATCCCTCTTCACTCTTTTGATTCTCTTGAACTTAGCATGAGGACATGCTAATGTTTAAGTGTGGGGAGATTGATAAACCACTATTTTATGGTTTATTTTGTATTGAATTGAGTGGATTTTATCCATTATTCTCACACTTATTCATATAATTCGCATGTTTTATATTTTCCTTCCTAATTTTGTGCTATGATTGAAAACATACTTCTTTGGCTTTAAATTCGCTAATTTTAATCTTCTCTTATTACCATTCGATGCCGTGACATGTTTGTCAAGTGTTTTCACAGTTTATAGGGCAAGAATGGCTTAGAGGATGAAAAAGAAGCATGCAAAAGTGAAAAGAATACAAGAAACGAAGTATTTCAGAATCTGGTAGCGACGCGTACGCATGGATGATGCATACACGTGACTGGTGCATTCGATAGATGACGCGCACGCGTGGATGACGCTTACGTGTGACAGAGTGTCACATGCTGCATTAAACAGAAAACACTGGGGGCAATTTCTGTGCTGCTTTTGACCCAGCTTCAGGCCGGAAAATACAGATTAGAGGCTTTAGAGTGGAGCTGGAAAGGGGAATCATTCACTTTCATTCATTCACACTTTAGGTTTTAGATGCAGGTTTCTAGAGAGGGAGGCTCTCTCCTCTCTCTAGGTTTATGGTTTCTTCTTTCAATTTCTCCTTAGGTTCAGGTTCAATCTTCCTTTAGTTTAGTTTTTGTCTTACTTTTATTTGTTTAAGCACTTTAGTTCATCTTCTTCTCTTGTTAATTTCCCTTTTTAGTCATTTTTTATGTTTATGGGATCTTGTTACATTTGATTTCTGTTAATGCAATTTATGTTTTCCATGTTTATTGTTACTCTCTTTAATTGTTAGTCATTGATGCTTGCAATTGGTTGTTTAGATTTAATATTCTTTGTTAATTTTATCATGCTTTTATTTTGTGCCTACCAAGTATTTGATAAAATGCTTGGGTGGATTTTAATTTAGCTTTTTACGTTCTTAACTTGGATTGATTATTTAGAGACTCTTCAGTTATCAAAAGTCTTTTGTTGATTGGTGATTGAAGATTGCCGGTTAGTTTGAACTTCACCAAAGCTAGTCTCTCACTATGAGTTGGCTAGGACTTGTGAACTCAAGTTGATTGTATGCACTTGACCTTCCTCCATTGGTTAGAGGTTAACTAAGTGAAGGCAATCCACATTTACCATCACAATTGATAATGACAATAAGGATAGGACTTCTAATCCTCTTTTCTTGTTAAGAGCTTTCGTAGTTATTACTTTATTTTCTTGCCATTTTTACTTTTTTGTCTCTTAATTCAAAAATCCCAAAAATGTTTTCCTATAATCAATAGTAAGTACACTTCCCTGCAATTCCTTGAGAGACGACCCGAGGTTGAATACTTCGGTTAATTTTATTTGGTTTGTATTTGTGACAAACAATTTAAATATTGATTGAGGTTTAATTGTCGGTTTAGAACTATACTTGCAACGCAATATTTTTGTGAAAATCTTTACCAACATTTTTTCTCCGTCAGTTCTCAGAGACCCCCCAAACAATTGTGATTCTACCAGAGACTAGGGCTAGGGATGTGGGGAATCCTCCTAGCCGAGTTGATACACCTGATGTGCTTGATAGACAATGGAGAGAGTTTCGTCAGTGGGTTGGGACTTAAGCTAGTGATAAAGATTATAGATGACTAGTTGATATGTTCGTGAACTTTCAAGAAATGGATCCCACGAGTGGACGTGGTGGAGATGAACATCCACGGGGTGGTCGGCATGGACATAGAGGAGGTGATGCTAATACTAGAGGAAGAATGGGTAGAGGTGCAGATCAGAATAGTGACCACGTGAGAGCTTTTGGAGTTGGCCATCATCACGAGTTCCCAAGTTCATTGTAAGAACTTGATTTTTCGTAAAATTATTTTTTAGATTTTCTACGATTTGAATTTGTGAAATTTGTGAATCACGATTCGCTTCGTTTTAACGAGGCGGGCCCATATCTAAAATAAGAAAAAAGTTTTTTAATAAAATATTTTTTTTATATAACACAAAAAGTATTTTTTTTTTAATAATGACATTTGTCTATCAGGTCCAAATTCATCTATTAAAAAATTTTTATTGGTATTTCTTGATTCATTTACCTTCACCAAAATATTTTAGAGATATTTTAAAACTAAGATAATATATGATACCGGTATTATTTATACTAGTATAATTATTTTTTTGATTTGATATATAAAAACAAGTGATCAAATAATTGTCACTTTTGGTAATTATCCTTCAATATTAAATCTTAGCTGCACGTTCATGACTCTCATATTCATTTCTCTTTTCCCATTATTTATCTCATCTTAAATTAATTCACCACATAGTGAATTAACTTAAAAATAAGAATATCTATGATATCAAATAAATATTAATGAAAATCAATTTCTTCCTAATCTGTCTCTTTTTCATTTTTCACATGTTAAAATTATTGGCTTGGTCACCAAGGTAAATAAAGGATAAAATCAAAGGAAAAAAATATAAAAAAAAACAATTATTTTACCTTTATTTCTCCAACGAGAATGTTACTCTCTCTCCCTCTTTAATAAATCATTTCATCATTTTATACGTAGTCACTTAGAGAAAAAAAATAAAGAGTGACAAAGAGAAAGAAAGAAAGAAAAAACGTTAGTAAGAAAGGAAGAAAAGAAACTTATTAGTACTCATACAACTTTCTCATCCAATTTCCAAAAAATCAAGCATCCTTATTCAAGTACCAACACTGCTAGTCTATTCCTCTCAATCTCTTTCACTTTCATATCATTTTTCATGAGGTTTGATGATGTCTTGTTCATGAATCATGTTCTAGGATTCTTAAGTAGTTCACACATCAAAATTTCAAGCTGCAAAGAGTGAGAAATCTCTCTTTTTTCTTCATAACTGAATTCGGCCATAAACCCTAAAATAGTGATAAAAGTTGTTTTAATTTTTGTTTGAGAGACTTTGGTGATCACAAGGGTTAAAGAAGTGATTTGGAAGAGCTAACAAGAAAAGTAAGGGTTAGGATAGTTTAGAAAGTCTTATAAATATTTATAAGTTCATATTTGATATTTGATGATGATTTGACGATTATTGATGTCTATAAATGTTTATGTTGGTGTTTGAATGATGAATGAGCAATTGATATACTTTACAAGTGTTTAATATGAATTTTGAATGAATATGTATACACTATAATGATGGGTGAGTGTACTAATGTTCTTGTGGCTAGATTATAATTTTGTAAAAATTAGAAATTAAGTAAAGAACACATAAAGTGATATTTAATGAAGTTAATTAGGTAACGGATTACAAGATTGATAGAATGAAGAGAGAACTTTTGCGAGGTCTAGAAATTCGCAGATAAATCTTTGTTGCAGGTATAGCTTCTAAACCAATAAAAGTCCTTTCTTACAAACGTTTTGATTGTCACAAGTAACAAACTCCTTTAAAATTGATAACCGAGTATTAAACCTCGGGTCGTCTTCTCAAGGAACTGCAGGGAGGTGTTCTTATTATTGGTTATGAGTTTTGTAAATTGGGGGTTTTGAAAGTAAGGAACAAATAATTTAAATGGCGAGTAAAATAAATAAATAACTATAAAATAAACTCTTTGCAAGGTATGAGAATTTAAAAGTCCTATCCTAGTTATCCTTATCAATGGTGATGAGAATTGAGTTTTAATCTCACTTAGTTAGCCTTTACTAAAGCAAAGAAAGGTCAAGTGGACCAATTAGTTTGATCCTCAGGTCCTAGTCAATTCCTAAGAAAGAACTGGAGTTATTGAAGTTCAATTCAATTAGCAAAGACAACAATTATCAATCACGTTGAGTTTGATAACTCATGAGTTACCAATTACTTTACCAAAGCCAAAAGGAGAAAATCTAAATTAATAATATAAATAAAGGAAAGCAATCATAATTCTGAAATACCTCAAATAGCATTAATTGAGAGAATCATATGTAACATGGAAGAGTTTATAAATTAAATTGAGAAAATAATTAAAAAGGAACATTGAACCTGATAAAAAGAGACAATCATGAAGGCAAGAAAAAATCCTAATTTCTAATCCTAAGAGGGAGAGGAGAGAACCTCTCTCTAAAAACTACATCTAAATCATGAAAAGTGCATAATTGGAGAGCTTTTTTTTGAATGGATGCATTCTTCCACTTTATAACCTCTAATCCGTGCCTTTTGGACTTGGATCTCGGCCAAAAAGGAATTCAGAAATCGCTGGAAGCGTTTTCTGTAATTTCTGGTGCGTGGCGTCTGTCACGCGTCCGCGTCAGTCACGCATTCGTGTCGTTGCCTTTTTCACGCTAGGCATGCGGCTGCGTCGTCCATGCGTTCGCATCGCTACCAGTTTCTTCAAAAACTCCATTTTGTGCTTTCCTTCCATTTTTGTATACTTCTTTTCCATCCTTTAAGTCATTCCTGCCTTAGAAGATATGAAACTACTCAACACACAAATCACGGCATCGAATGGTAATAAAGGGTAATTAAAATAGTTATTTTTAAAGCATAGGAAACATGTTTTTCACATATATCACATAATAAGGAAGGAAAAGCAAAACTATGAAATTTACATGAATAAGTGGGTGAAGGGTTGAATAAATCACTTAAATTGAGCACAATATATATCATAAAATATGGGTTTATCAACCTCCCCATACTTAAATAATAGCATGTCCTCATGCTAAATCCAAGATAAAGAGTAAGGTAAGGTTAAAGTGGTGGAATCTCATGCAATGCAATCTATTCTAAATGCAACTACCTAAATGAATCATGCAATTCTAATTGTTATTCACTTGTATATAAAACTTACATGTAGTTAAATTAATTCACATTCTCAAGGAATCATATATGCATAGCCAAACCTTAGATAATGTTAAAGCACTTTTACAATTGAGATGGGTAAAAATATTTTTCAAACTTGCAAGACAATTAACAATTCAAACAGAGATATATGGTGATGAGCTATTGAACCCTCATTGGATTTTGTGTTTACTCTCTAGTCACTCAGTGTTTATTGGGTTAATCACTCTATTCTTCTTTTTATCCTTACTTTCTATAACTTTGTTCTTCATCTAACCAATCAACAATTATAGAATACAGACATACAAAAATCATGAGGTCTTTTTCAAGGTTATAATGGGGCCAAGGTAAAGGTAAGGGTATATGTATAAGGCTAAGTGAGCTAATAAGTGAATCCTTGATTAGTCTAAGATCTCACCTAACATACATATTTTGTAATTCAAAGCTTCTTAACCTATTTGCCCAGATTTTTTCACTTTGTATTGCAAGCTCATGCATTAACTTTAATTTTATCCCATGTGCATTTATTCTTTTCATTTTGCAATTGGGGAATTTTTGTATCCCCTTAATTAAATACCGAAAATAAAATATATATTTTTATTATTGTTTTTTAATGCACATGGTAATTCAGTTGTTCTGGTTTTACATGAGCATGCTTCCCAAATTTTTATTTTGAAACATCTTTATTCTTTTTAACTTTCTACCTTTGTTTCTATCATCCATGTTCCCATAAAGTTTTCCACACTTAAACAATACACAATTTCTATCTTAAGCTAACCAAGGTTTCAACTTGGGGTTTTTATTTTATTTTTCTGCTTAAGGCTAGTAATGTGGTTTATAGAACAACAGGGATTTAAAAGCTCAAGGGGGCTAACAAGGGTGATGTAAAAGGTAGGCTAATTTGGGATAAGTAAGTAAATATTTCAAGTAATGGCCTCAATCATCTCTTAGTATGTATCTATATTCTATATTGGACATATAGATTAAAACAAAGCAAAGAACATCAGAATAAAAAGAAGGGCAAAGCACACAGGAAAAAAATTATGGTTTGAATGTAACCATACAATTAAGCTCAAAACTCACAGGCTGTGTGTTCTCTAGCTCAAAAATCATATATCAGTTATATATGTCATGCAAGTAAAAATTAAGAGTTCCCATTATTCTCAATGTAAAAAAAAAATTTTTTGGGTGGTTTTAAAGTTTTAGTGTTCCTCCTTGATGAAATGTTGTTAACTAACTAACATGTTATGCTCTATATACAAGGTGTGTGGATTGTTTTTGATTATGTTGAAGTCTCTAGTTTACTTCCTTTTTATTTTCAATTTAAACCAAACTATCATATGCTAAAAGGGTAAACTATACTAATTAATTCACATATTCTATAACTAATAAGTTTAGAATTGCAACTAAACTAAATGGCTAAAATATGAACTAAGGTGCAAAATGCAGAAATAGAGTAAAAACACATGAAAAGAACAATGTATAAGTACTGAAAGATAAAAATAAAAATAAAGATAAAAATACAGAAAAATAACCAAAATAAAATAAAATAGTCTGTTGTGGTTCACCAAAAAGATATGCCAGCGATGGCGACCTCCCCACACTTAAAATAAAGCATCATCCTCGATGCTCACTCAAGCTGGGTGTGAAGAAGTGTCATCACTGGAAGGATGGGCTGCTAGAGTCTCGGTGGTGGCCTGAGGATTTGCAGACTGGATGAGGGTAGGAGGATCTGTCTGCTGCAGTGGAGGCTCTGACTGGATAGGAATCTCTGCATCTACGGCCTGTATCTAGTGTGGCTCCTCTTGCTGTGGCGCAGCCTGCTCTGGTCCTGTCTGTGCAGCCTGGGTAGGTGTCTCCTCCCCGTGATCGTCCTCCTCTACCTCAGATGTATCAGAAGGGGTGTCAGGCTCAGAGGGAATGTCGCCGCCGGATTGGATCATCAATTTGACGTGCTCATAGCGTCACTTGTTGCGACGCTCCATACGATCCAAGCGGGCGAAGAGTTGATGCACCAAATGGTAAATAGGCTCAGGAGCAGCTGGAGGTGCAGTGGGTGGGGCTGGTGCAGCAGTGGAAGAGGAAGGGGCAGCTGAAGGTGTGGCTGTCTCATCAGAAGCAGTAAGGAATGGAGGTGTATAGCCTAAAGCCCGAAACTTCCTGCTGTGAGGGATAATCTTCCTGCAGTCCGCAGCAGGTGGCTTCTCATCAGCATCCTCCCAAGGCACGTCAGCTCGACGGCCTAGCTGGGTGACCAGGTAAGGGAAAGGAAGGGTGCCTCTAACATGGGCCCTGGCCATATAGTGCCGGATGAATCGTGGTAGATACAGGTCCTTACCCTCTAGCACACACCAGAGGAGGGTAATCATAGTGGCAGGCAGCTCCGTCTCATGAGTGCTCGGCATAACAAAGTTGCTCAGGATCTGGTGCCAGAGCCGAGCCTCATCATTTAGATACATAAGCTTGATTCCTTTAGGCATTTTGGTGTTCTTACCCATGACCCATGGGACAGTAGGGTCAAAGGCTATCCTCTCCTCGACAGCATCCCAGTCGAATCGCATAAACCTCATATCCTCTTCAGCCTTTTGGTAACCGTCAGGCTGATCTAACTTAGGCTGAAAGTGCAGAATATCTTCAATGGCCTCTTCAGTGACCAGTATCTGTTTCCCTCTGAGGTTCACTGCATCCAGGAAAGTCTTGAAATAATTGCAGTAAAACTCTCTTACCCAGGAAGCATTGACCTCAGTCAGGTTTCTCTCCAAGAAGAACCAGCCTCTCTGTTTGATCTGATCGGAGGTGTACTGTTGTAATTCTTCTGGAATTTTCAGAGTCCTCTCCAGGTACAGGTTTCTGGAGGTGGCAAACACGGGATACTTCAGCTCACAGTATCGGTTTGCAAACTTAATGGGATCATTGGCAAGGAGGAGCTTGTCAGCCTTCTCCTGCGGGGTAAAGTGCTTTTCCCGCCAATAGTCATCATGCATGATGTCCAGGATGGACATAGAGGATTCACCTCTTTTCCGTTTTCCAGTTGTTGCCTTTCCTTTTCCCTTTTCTTGAGGGTCAGACATCCTAAAAAACAGAAATCTAAGATATAATAAAAGCAGAAAAACAGGTAGGCAGATAACAAGATAAGCACAAAGTGGCAAAGGAGCAGTAGAATTATGAAATGAGTTAAAGAAATGTATATTTTGGATTGTTTCGGAGGTAAAAATTTGAGATGAGAAATCACAATCCAAAATATTTTATGAGTGGAATACTTGTTAATTAGGAGCAACAATAATCATGCCATGAGTTAAAAAATTTGAAAGAGTTAGTCAGAAAGCAGAGGGGGAAGTTAGAAAGTTAAAAGTGGGTAAAATTGAAAAATAGGTTAGAAAGCGAAAATCAGTGAGTTAGTAAAAAGAAAGTCGGAGTAAGTGGCATGATGATTGGTTTCTAAGTAACAAGAATTTCACAATTTTAAGCAACAGACAACTCATATTCAAGCAATGAAATCAAGTTGTTGATGATTCATATAGATATAGAAATAGCGAAAAGTGAAATCTAATTATCAATAATGTGATTTATTAACCGGGAAAATAGAGGAATAAGAATCTGGCCCGTGCATTCATGAATTAGTTTCGTAAAAGTTGAGGAGTGCCAAATTCAAATTGCCAAAACCAAAACATGAATGAATATCAAAATAATTTACAGAAAATTGGGCAGCATTCTGACTAAAATTGGATGTTCCCGGGTAATAAACAGCAAGCAGAATAGTTCATATAAATTACAACAAATATGCAAATAGACATAAATAATATGAACATGAAAGAGCAGTCACAATAGCAGCATGAACAGTAAGAACATCATATGAATGGTGAGCGGATAATTTATACGCTTTTTGGCATTGTTTTTACTTAGTTTTTAGTATGATTTAGTTGGTTTTTAGTATAGTTTTATTAGTTTTTAATTAAAAATCACATTTCTGGACTTTACTATGAGTTTTTGTGTTTTTCTATGATTTCAGGTAATTTCTGGCTGAAATTGAGGGAGCTGAGCAAAAATCTTATTCAGGCTGAAAAAGGACTGCTGATGTTGTTAGATTCTGACCTCCCTGCACTCAAAGTGGATTTTATGGAGCTACAGAACTCCAAATGGCGCGCTCTCAATTGCGTTGGAAAGTAGACATCCAGGGATTTCTATCAATATATAATAGTCCATACTTTGGTCAATTATAGATGACGTAAACTGGCGTTCAACGCCAGTTTCATGTTGCAGTCTGACGTCCAGCGCCAGAAACAAGTTACAAGTTGGAGTTCAACGCCAGAAACAGGTTACAACCTGGCGTTGAATGCCCAAAACAGCCCAGGCACGTGAAAAGCTTAAGTCTTAGCCCCAGCACACACCAAGTGGGCCCCATAAGTGGATTTCTGCACTATCTATCATAGTTTACTCATTTTCTGTAAACCTAGGTTACTAGTTTAGTATTTAAACAACTTTTAGAGATTTATTTTGCACCTCATGACATTTTAGATCTGAACTTTGTAATCTCTGACGACATGAGTCTCTAAACTCCATTGTTGGGGGTGAGGAGCTCTGCTGTGTTTCGATGAATTAATCCAACTATTTCTGTTTTCTATTCAAACGCGCTTGTTTCTATCTAAGATGTTCATTCGCACTTCAATATGATGGATGTGATGATCCATGACAGTCATCACCATTCTCAACCTATGAACGCGTGCCTGACAACCACCTCCGTTCTACCTTCGATTGAATGAATATCTCTTGGATTCCTTAATCAGAATCTTCGTGGTATAAGCTAGAATCCATTGGCAGCATTCTTGAGAATCCGGAAAGTCTAAACCTTGTCTGTGGTATTCCGAGTAGGATTCAGGGATTGAATGACTATGACGAGCTTCAAACTCGCGAGTGTTAGGCGTAGTGACAGACGCAAAAGGATCAATGGATCCTATTCCGACATGATCGAGAACCAACAGATGATTAGCCGTGCGGTGACAGCGCACTGGACCTTTTTCACTGAGAGGACGAATGGTAGCCATTGACAACGGTGATCCACCAACACACAGCTTGCCATAAGAGGAACCTTGCGTACGTGAAGAAGAAGACAGGGAGAAAGCAGAGATTCAGAAGACAAAGCATCTCCAAAACTCTAACATATTCTCCATTACTGCAGAACAAGTATTTATTTTATGCCCTTTCACTTGTTACAATTTAAACTAAGAATTATTATTGATATTATATCCTGACTAAGAATTGCAAGATAACCATAGATTGCTTCAAACCAACAATCTCTGTGGGATTCGACCCTTACTCACGTAAGGTATTACTTGGACGACCCAGTGCACTTGCTGGTTAGTGGTACGAGTTATGAAAAGTGTGATTTACAATTCGTGCACTAAGTTTTTGGTGCCGTTGCCGGGGATTGTTTGAGTTTGAACAACTAAAGGTTTATTTTGTTGCTTAGATTAGGAGTAATTTATTTTTGTTGCTATAGAGTCATTAAATTCTGAGTCCTTTATTTCCTTTTCAAAAATTTTTCAAAAATATTATTTTTCTTTATCAATTTTTAATTTTTTTCGTGAGTTTAGTGTCTGTTCTAAGTTTGGTGTCAATTGCATATTCTATATTTTTCTTTTAAATTTTCAAAGTTGTGTTCTTTGATCTTCAAGTTGTTCTTGTTTATTTGTCTTGTTTGATTTTTAGTTTTTCTTGTTCTGTGTCTTTTCTTGTTTTTCTTGTGTTTTTCCAAAGCATTAGTCTTCAAGAAGGAATTTATTTTTAGTTAGTGAAAATATACCTCTTCAAAACAAATGTTACATTTACAACTCAATTGGCTAGAGCATTGGTTTATGTTCTTGATGATTGGGCACCAGTTCTATTAAAAATCTTTTTCAAAAATAATTTTTCTTGATTTAATCTTGTGCCAAACTTTAAGTTTGGTGTTTTCTTGTTAATCTCTATATAATTTTTGAAAAGTTATTTTGGTCTTCTAAAAATTTGAAGTTTGGTGTTCTTTCTTTTTTTTCTTGGTGTTCTTGTGAATCTTCAAAGTGTTCTTGAGTCTTCTTTGTGACTTGATCTTAAAATTCTTAAGTTTGGTGTTCCTTGGTGTTTTTCCTCCAAAATTTTTGAAAACAAGGAGCATTAGATCTAAAAATTTTAAGTCTTGTGTCTTTTATGTGTTTTTCTCTTTCATCATAAATTTCAAAATTCAAAAAAAAAATATGTCTTTTCTAACTATTTTTAAGCCATATTTTCGAATTTTTTTATAAAATTTCAGATTTCAATTTCAAAATTTTTCAAATCTTATCCTTTTAAGAAAAAAAATTTTATATCTTTTTCAAAACAAATCTATATCTTTTCCTTCTTAAAATCTTTTCAACTCATAAATATCTTTTTCAAATCTTCACAATATTTTTTTCAAAATAAATTTATCTTTTTCAAATATCTTTTATATCTTTTCAATTTTCAATTACATCTTTTTCCTATCATATTTATCTTTTACAAATCATATATTCTATCTTATCTTTTCTCATAATTTTCGAATTACTTGGGTTGACTTGGTCAAAATTTTTCAAATCATATCTTTTTCAAAACTTCTTAACCACTTTTTCTCTCCTCAATTTTCGAAAATTATATCCAAAATTTTTCAAATCTTTTCAAATAATTAATTATTTTCGTTTTCAATTTTTTTTTATTTTATTTATTTTGGTTTTCTAATTTTTAAATTTTATTTAATTTTTCATTTATTTTATTTTATCTTCCTTTTAATTTTCGCTATTCAAAAAAAAAGTGAAAATTTAAATCCACATCATCTCCCTTTCTCCATCATGGAAATAAGTGGAAATGAACAGTCCAGAAGGACTCTAGGGTCATATGCTAACCCCACTACTGCTTCATATGGGAGTAGTATCTGTATACCCTCCATCGGAGTCAGTAGTTTTGAGTTTAATCCTCAGCTCATCATCATGGTGCAGCAAAGTTGCCAGTATTCCGGTCTTCCACAGGAAGAACCTACAGAGTTTCTGGCACAATTTTTACAAATTGCTGACATAGTACATGATAAGGAAGTAGATCAGGATGTCTACAGATTATTACTGTTTCCCTTTGCTGTAAAAGATCAAGCTAAGAGGTGGTTAAATAACCAACCTAAAGCTAGGATAAGGACATGGAAACAGCTGACAGAAAAATTCCTGAATCAATACTTCCCTCCAAAACGGATGACAAAGCTAAGGCTGGACATCCAAGGCTTTAAACAAGGAGATAATGAATCTCTTTATGATGCCTGGGAGAGATACAGAGAGATGCTAAGAAAATGCCCCTCTGAAATATTTTCAGAATGGATGCAGTTAGACATCTTCTATTATGGGCTTACAAAGAAAGCTCAGATTTCTCTAAACCACTTAGCTGGTGGATCTATACATATGAGACAAATAATTGAAGAAGCTCAAGAGCTCATTGATACAGTTGCCAAAAATCAGCATCTGTACCTAAGCAGTGAATCTTCCATGAAAGAAGAGGCTAAAACAGTAACTGCTAAACTCAGTCCTACAGAACAAATTACATAATTCAATCAGCAATTAGACTTTCTAACAAAACAGCTGGCCGAATTCAAGGAGATACTATAAGACACAATAATGGCTAATCTGAATATGAAAGTACAATTGAAGCAAACAGAACAGCAGTTATCCAAACAAATAACAGAAGAGTGCCAAGCAGTTCAATTAAGAAGTGGGAAAACATTAAATACCTCACTTCAAGGCGGCAGGAAGCCAAGAAATGAACAACCGGCTATCCAAAATCCCTCTGAGGACAGTAAGAGCCCAGAGAGGAATAACTCTGGCGTTCAAACGCCAGAAATAGGCAAGGAGTTGGCGTCAAACGCCCAATGGAAGCTCAGTTCTGGCGTTCAAACACCAGGAACAAGTAAGGAGTTGGCGTCCAATGCCACTCCAGCTTCCAACCCTGGCTTTCAAATGCCAGTGAGGGATCAGACACCTACAAGTGCTGATAATAAATCCCTCAAGAAGGCTTCTCAACCTACCTCTGTAGGAAATAAACCTGCAGCAACTAAGGTTGAGGAATACAAAGCCAAGATGCCTTATCCTCAAAAACTCCGCAAAGAGGAGCGGGATAAGCAATTTGCCCGCTTTGCAGACTATCTCAGGACTCTTGAAATAAAGATTCCGTTTGCAGAGGCACTTGAGCAAATATCCTCTTATGCCAAGTTCATGAAAGATATCTTGAGTCATAAGAAGGATTGGAGAGAAACTGAAAGAGTTCTCCTCACTGAAGAATGTAGTGCAGTCATTCTGAAAAGCTTCCCAGAAAAGCTTAAAGATCTCGGGAGCTTTATGATACCATGCATATTAGAGGGTAACTACACCAAGACGGCTCTATGTGATCTTAGGACAAGCATCAACCTAATCCCTGCATCCACTATCAGAAAGCTTGGCTTGACTGAAGAGGTCAAACCAACCCAGATCTGTCTTCAACTTGCTGATGGCTCCATTAAATACCCATCAGGCATAATTGAGGACATGATTATCAAGGTTGGGCCATTTGTCTTCCCTACTGACTTTGTAGTGTTGGAAATGGAGGAGTACAAGAGTGCAACTCTCATTCTAGAAAGACCATTCTTAGCAACTGGACGAACCCTCATTGACATCCAAAAAGGGGAGATAACACTGAGAGTCAATGAGGATGAGTTTAAGTTGAATGTTGTCAAAGCTATGCAACATCCAGACACATCAGACGACTGCCTGGGCGTTGATATTATTGACTCCCTGGTGGAAGAGGTCAATATGACTGAGAGTCTCGAATCAGAGCTAGAGGACATTTTTAAAGATATTCAGCCTGATCTGGAGGAACCAGAGGAAATAAAAGAACCTCTGAGAACTCCTTAGGAAGAGGAGAAACCTCCTAAACCCGAGCTCAAACCACTACCACCATCCCTGAAATATGCATTTCTGGGAGAAGGTGACACTTTTCCTATAATCATAAGCTCTGCTTTAAGTCCACAGGAAGAGAAAGCACTAATTCAGGTGCTAAGGACACACAAGACAGCTCTTGGGTGGTCCATAAGTGATCTTACGGGTATTAGCCCAACCAGATGCATGCACAAGATCCTATTGGAGGATGATGCTAAGCCAGTGGTTCAACAACAGAGGCGGCTAAATCCCGCCATGAAGGAGGTGGTGCAGAAAGAGGTCACTAAGTTACTAGAGGCTGGGATTATCTATCCTATTTCTGATAGCCCCTGGGTGAGCCCTGTCCATGTTGTCCCTAAGAAGGGAGGAATGACAGTGGTTCATAATAAAAAGAATGAACTGGTTCCTACAAGAACAGTTACAGGGTGGCGTATGTGTATTGACTACAGAAGGCTCAATACAGCCACCAAGAAGGATCATTTTCCTTTACGATTCATAGACCAAATGCTAGAGAGACTAGCAGGTCATGAATATTACTACTTTTTTTATGGCTATTCAGGTTACAACCAAATTGCAGTAGATCCTCAGGACCAAGAGAAAACAGCATTCACATGTCCTTCTGGAGTGTTTGCCTACAGAAGGATGCCTTTTGGTATGTGTAATGCACCTGCAACTTTTCAGAGGTGCATGCTCTCTATCTTCTCTGATATGGTAGAAAAGTTTCTGGAAGTCTTCATGGATGACTTTTCAGTATTTGGAGACTCATTCAGCTCCTGCCTTAACCATTTAGCACTTGTTCTGAAAAGATGCCAAGAGACCAACCTAGTTTTAAACTGGAAAAAATGTCACTTTATGGTGACTGAAGGGATTGTCCTTGGGCATAAAATTTCAAACAAGGGAATAGAGGTAGATCAAGCTAAAGTTGAAGTAATTGAAAAATTACCACCACCTGCCAATGTTAAGGCAATCATAAGCTTTTTGGGGCATGCAGGATTCTATAGGAGGTTTATAAAGAATTTTTCAAAAATTGCAAAACCTCTGAGCAATCTGCTAGCTACTGACACGCCATTTATGTTTGACACAAAGTGTCTACAGGCGTTTGAGACCCTGAAAGCTAAGCTGGTCACAGCACCAGTTATTTCTGCACCAGACTGGACATTACCATTCGAACTAATGTGTGATGCCAGTGACCATACCATTGGTGCAGTATTGGGACAGAGGCATAACAAGCTTCTGCATGTCATTTATTATGCTAGCAATATTTTAAATGATGCCCAGAAAAATTACACAACCACAGAAAAAGAATTACTTGCAGTGGTTTATGCCATTGACAAGTTTAGATCCTACTTAGTAGGATCAAAAGTGATTGTGTACACTGACCATGCTGCTCTTAATTATCTACTCACAAAGCAGGATTCAAAGCCCAGGCTCATAAGATGGGTGTTGCTTCTTCAAGAGTTTGATATAGAAATAAGAGACAGAAAAGGGACAAAGAATCAAGTAGCTGATCACCTGTCCCGGATAGAACCAGTAGCAAGAGCATCCGTCCCTCCTACTGAGATCTCTGAAACCTTTTCGGATGAGCAATTATTTGCTATTCAGGAAGCTCTGTGGTTTGCAGACATTGCAAACTATAAGACACAAGGTTCTCCTTCTGTAACCATGGAGAGGAAGCATGAAAAGCTTCTCTCACTGCAGAGTCAACCAAAGCCCCCACAGTCAAACTCTAAGTTTGGTGTTGGGAGGCCACAACCAAACTCTAAGTTTGGGATTGAACCCCCACATTCAAACTCTAAGTTTGGTGTTGGGAGGTCCCAACCTTGCTCTGATTATCTATGAGGATCCATGAGAGCTCACTGTCAAGCTATTGACATTAAAGAAGCGCTTGTTGGGAGGCAACCCAATATTATTTAATTATATCTATTTATTTTCCATGGCTATTTTATGTTTTTTTAGGTTGATGATCATGTGAAGTCACAAAAACAAATGGAAAATCAAAAATAGAATGAAAAACAGCATAAAAAACAGCACACCCTGGAGGAAGATCATTCTGGCGTTTAAACGCCAGAAACAAGCATCTGTCTGGCGTTTAATGCCAGAAACAAGCACCAAGCTAGCGTTTAACGCCAGAAACAAGCATCAGTCTGGTGTTAAACGCCAGAAATAGGCTACATTTGGGCGTTTAACGCCAGAAACAGGCAACAGTCTGGCATTAAACGCCAGGATTGCACAGACAGGACATTTTGTACGCCTAATTAGAGCAGGGATGCTAAATCCTTGACCCCACTGGATCTGTGGATCCCACAGGATCCCCACCTACCTCACCATTCAAATTCAAACCATTTCCCTCCCAAACCCACCCATTCACACACTTTCATCTCCTCCATCTTCTCCACTTCTTTCTTCTTTTGCTCGAGGACGAGCAAACCTTTTAAGTTTGGTATGGTAAAAGCATTGCTTTTGTTTTTCCATAATTCAGTGGTAGAGCAATTGACTGCAGATCAAAGAGCTATGAGGAAAGAGCAACAAAGGCAAGGAAGAGACATAGAAGAGCTCAAGAGCACCATTGGTTCTTCAAGAAGAGGAAGACGCCACCTCATTAAGGTGGACCCATTCCTTAATCTCCTTGTTCTTATTTTCCTGTTTTTCGTTTACTATGCTTCATGTTTAATTATGTTTGTGTCTTTACTATATGATCACTAGTATCTAAGTGTCTATGTCTTAAAGATATGAATGTCCTATGAATCCATCACCTTTCTTAAATGAAAATTGTTTTCTGAAAAAGAAAAAGAAGTACATGAATTTTGAATTTTAAAATAGTTTAATTATTTTGATGTGGTAGCAATACTTTTTTTTCTGAATGAATGCTTGAACAGTGCATATGTCTTTTGAATTTGTTGTTTATGAATGTTAAAATTGTTGGCTCTTGAAAGAATGATGAAAAAGGAGAAATGTTATTTGATAATCTGAAAAATCATAAAAATGATTCTTGAAGCAAGAAAAAGTAGTGAAGAACAAAGCTTGCAGAGAAAAAAATGAAAAAAAAAAAGAGAGCAAGAAAAAGAAAAAGCAAGCAGAAAAAGCCAAAAGCTCTTTAAACCAAAAGGCAAGAGCAAAAAGCCAATAACCCTTAAAACCAAAAGGCAAGGGTAATAAAAAGGATCCAAGGCTTTGAGCATTAGTGGATAGGAGGGCCTAAAGGAATAAAATCTTAGCCTTAGCGGCTAAACCAAGCTGTCCCTAACCATGTGCTTGTGGTGTGAAGGTGTCAAGTGAAAACTTGAGACTGAGCAGTTAAAGTTGAGGTCCAAAGCAAAAAACAGTGTGCTTAAGAATCCTGGACACCTCTAATTGGGGACTTTAGCAAAGCTGAGTCACAATCTGAAAAGGTTCACCCAGTTATGTGTCTGTGGCATGTATGTATCCAGTGGTAATACTGGAAAACAGAGTGCTTAGGGCCACGGCCAAGACTCATAAAGTAGCTGTGTTCAAGAATCAACATACTGAACTAGGAGAATCAATAACACTATCTAAATTCTGAGTTTCTATAGATGCCAATCATTCTGAACTTCAAAGGATAAAGTGAGATGCCAAAACTGTTCAGAAGCAAAAAGCTAATAGCCCCGCTCATCTAATTAACACTGATCTTCATAGATATTTTTGGAATTCATTGTATATTCTATTCTTTTTATCCTACTTTGTTTTTAGTTGCTTGGGGACAAGCAACAATTTAAGTTTGGTGTTGTGATGAGCCGATAATTTATACGCTTTTTGGCATTATTTTTACTTAGTTTTTAGTATGATTTAGTTGGTTTTTAGTATAGTTTTATTAGTTTTTAATTAAAAATCACATTTCTGGACTTTACTATGAGTTTTTGTGTTTTTCTATGATTTCAGGTATTTTCTGGCTGAAATTGAGGGAGCTGAGCAAAAATCTGATTCAGGCTGAAAAAGGACTGCTGATGTTGTTGGATTCTGACCTCCCTGCACTCAAAGTGGATTTTCTAGAGCTACAGAACTCCAAATGGCGCGCTCTCAATTGCGTTGGAAAGTAGATATCCAGGGCTTTCCAGCAATATATAATAGTCCATACTTTGGTCAATGATAGATGACGTAAACTGGCGTTCAACGCTCCATGTTGCAGTCTGGCGTCTAGCGCTAGAAACAAGTTACAAGTTGGAGTTCAATGCCAGAAACAGGTTACAACCTGGCGTTGAACGCCCAAAATAGCCCAGAAACATGAGAAGCTTAAGTCTCAGCCCCAGCACACACCAAGTGGGCCCCAGAAGTGGATTTCTACACTATCTATCATAGTTTACTCATTTTCTGTAAACCTAGGTTACTAGTTTAGTATTTAAACAACTTTTAGAGATTTATTTTGCACCTCATGACATTTTAGATCTGAACTTTGTAATCTCTGACGGCATGAGTCTCTAAACTCCATTGTTGGGGGTGAGGAGCTCTGTTGTGTTTCGATGAATTAATGCAACTATTTCTGTTTTCTATTCAAACACGCTTGTTTCTATCTAAGATGTTCATTCGCACTTCAATATGATGGATGTTATGATCCATGACAGTCATCACCAATCTCAACCTATGAATGCGTGCCTGACAACCACCTCCGTTCTACCTTCGATTGAATGAATATCTCTTGGATTCCTTAATCAGAATCTTCGTGGTATAAGCTAGAATCTATTGGCAGCATTCTTGAGAATCCGGAAAGTCTAAACCTTGTCTGTGGTATTCCGAGTAGGATTCAGGGATTGAATGACTGTGACGAGCTTCAAACTCGCGAGTGTTGGGCATAGTGACAGACACAAAAGGATCAATGGATCCTATTCCGACATGATCGAGAACCAATAGATGATTGGCCGTGCGGTGACAGCGCACTGGACCTTTTTCACTGAGAGGATGGATGGTAGCCATTGACAACGGTGATCCACCAACACACAACTTGCCATAAGAAAAACCTTGCGTGCGTGAAGAAGAAGACAGGGAGAAAGCAGAGATTCAGAAGACAAAGCATCTCCAAAACTCCAACATATTCTCCATTACTGCAGAACAAGTATTTATTTTATGCCCTTTCACTTGTTACAATTTAAACTAAGAATTATTATTGATATTATATCCTGACTAAGAATTGCAAGATAACCATAGATTGCTTCAAACCAACAATCTCCGTGGGATTCGACCCTTACTCACGTAAGGTATTACTTGGACGACCCAATGCACTTGCTGGTTAGTGGTACGAGTTGTGAAAAGTGTGATTTACAATTCGTGCACCAATGAACAATACTAACATCACGGCAAAAGCAGAATTGCGAAAATTATAAAACAAGTAGCAAGAACAGTGCAATGAATCAGGCCTAAATCCACTAACCACATCCTAGCTACCTAACCACCTAGAATCCACTACAAACATGCATCTCTAACTAGCCTAATTTGAACATAATTGGAAAAATATGCAACTAACTACGAATGAAAGGAAAATGGCATTCGGTGGAACTTGGTAGGCGTATGAACGAAGCTAGGGAACAGAGAGATGGAGGGGGTGTGGTGGTAGTGTTGAGAGGGGGCACGGCGGCGCGGTAGCGGAACAGGGCGGCCGTCGGTGGCTGTTCGTGGTGGCAGGGGTAGGGTTAACGGTGGGGGGTGGTTTAAGAAAATGGGGGTGAGGGTGGTGGTGGTGGGAGGTGCGGCGGTGATGGCGTGGTGGTGGTGGTGGTTGGCCGTGGTGGTGGAGGGAAGAAGAGAAGAGAAAGAGAAGAAAGGGAGGGAAGGAAGAAAGAGGGGGTGGGCATCGCGGTCGTGGCTTGGTGGTCGGCACTGGTGCGGTGTTCAGGGGTGGTTGGCGGTGGCGATGGGTGCAGAGGAAGGGGGAGAGAGAACAAAGGGGGTTAGGGAAGGAGAGTGGGGCGCGATGGGGGTAGGGTTTCGCGTCACTGGGGTTAGTGAAATTGAATCCACGTGAACGCGTGGGGCACGCGGTCATGTGGTGATAAACCACTATTTTATGGTTTATCTTGTGCTCAATTGAGTGGTTTTTATCAACTCTTTACCCACTTATTCATACTATTTGCATGGTTTTACATTCTCCTTCCCGATTTTGTGCTATGATTGAAAACATGCTTCTTTGATTTTATAATTGCTAATATTAATCCTCTCTTATTGCCATTAGATGCCTTGATATGTGTGTTAAGTATTTTCAGAGATTATAGGGCATGAATGGCTTAGAGGATAGAAAGGAAGCATGCAAAAGTGGAAGGAATACAAGAAGTTGGAGAAATTGCTAAGCTGTCCAGCCGGACCTCTTCGCACTCAAACGGCTATAACTTTAGCTACAGAGGTCCAAATGATGCGGTTTTAGTTGCGTTGGAAAGCTAACATCCGGGGCATCGATTTGATATATAATATCCTATAGTTGCTCTGACGCTAAGCGACACAAACGCATCGTCTACCCGGACGCATCTCAGTGGCGAAAAACCAGCGTGGCAAATTTCTTCTCCAGCGATTTCTGGGCTGTTTCTAACCCAGTTCTCGGCCCAGAAAACACAGATTAGAGGCTATAAAGTGGGGGAATGCATCCGTACATGGATATGCTCTCATATTTACAATTTTAAGATTTAGATGTAGTTTTTAGAGAGAGAGGTTCTCTCCTCTCTCTTAGGATTAGGATTTAGGATTTCTCTTAGTTTTAGGAGCGACTCTCAATCACAGGTTCTTTATTTTTATTTATTTTTCCAATTTAATTTATGAACTTTTCCATGTTATGATTTGAATATTTTATTTAATATAATTTGAGGTATTTCAGACTTATGATTGTTCTCTTTAATTTATTAATGCTCTATGTTTATCCAAGTTATTTTCATTCAAGTAGACTTTCTTCCCTTTTGGCTTTGGTTGAATCATTGGAAACACCTGAGTTATCAAACTCATTGTTGATTGAAAATTAGAATTCTTCAAGAATTAATTCATGTTCCAATAACTCTAGTCTTTCCCAAGGAAAGTCTAGGACCTGAGGAATAAGAATTAATTCATCCACTTAACTTACCTTCATAGTTAGAGGTCAACAAAGTGGGAGAAAAATCCAATTCTCATTACAATTGATAAGGATAACCAGGATAGGACTTCCTGTTTTCATACCTTGCCAAGAGTTTATTTTATAGTTATTTATTTATTTTATTCTTCTTATGCAACATACTGCTCCCTAATTTCTAAAACCCCTAATTTACAAACTCATAACCAATAATAAGAACATACCTCCCTACAATTCCTTGAGAAGATGACGCGAGGTTTAAATACTCGGTTATCAATTTTAAAAGGGGTTTGTTACTTGTGACAACCAAAATGTTTGTATGAAAGGACTTTTGAAGGTTTAGAAACTATACTTGCAACGAAGATTTATCCGCAAAATTCTAGACCACGCAGAAGTTCCTCTCATCAAAATGGCGCCGTTGCCGGGGAATTGCAAACGTGTGCTTGTAAATATTTTCTTTTACCTATTTATTTGTTTTTATTTTTGTTTTTATTTTTGCTTTTTCTTAAGTTAAGAGGTTATTGGTTTTTATTTTAAAATTTTTATTTTATCTTATCTTATTTCAAAAATCAAATTTCAAAATTCAAATTTAAAAATTTTCAAAATTCAAATTTAAAAATTTTCAAATTTCAAATTTCAAAAATTCAAAATTCAAAAATTTAAAATTCAAAATTTCAAAATTTATTTTTCAAATTCAAAATTTAAATAACCTTTTAATTTAAATTTGTTTTTATTTTCATTTTCAAATTTTTATTTGCTATCATGAGTTCTCACCCCATCGCTATGAGTCTGGTTACAATTATGTTGCAGGAAGAAGAAATTACAATGAGAACAGGCATCAAGGTTGGAACAATCAAAGATGGGAGGAGCCACAAGGATTTGATCAACCCTCTTGGCGACAACCACCTCCAATGGACTATCAACAACCACCACCATATGCCTATGAACCCTTTCCTCAACATGACTTCAAACCACTACACTCACAAGCCCCTTTCCACCATTCACCTCTATATGACCCTAACCCATATCCACCACACCAACCACTTTATGAGCCAAATGAACCATACATAGAACCACCCCCATTCTAACACAATTACTCTCATGAACCCTCCTATCCACCCCAAACCTCCATGGAGAAAGCACTTGCCGATCTAAACTCTACTATACAAGCTCTCGTCGCCCAAATTAGACCACCAAATACCTTCAATAATCAACCCTCAAGCTCTAGTGCACTTCCTTTTCAACTACAGAATGATCTCTCTATCCCATCACCACCATCCATAGAAGAGCACCCACATCCATTAATCCAGGAGCAACATGATCCCAATGATGCTATTGACATGGAACAAGAGAGAAAGGATCATCTTCGCGAATCCATACTTCATAAGGAGCTAGAGGAGGCCCTAAAGGTGAAGGTAGTAAAAACCCTTGAAGTCGAAGGAGTGGTTGAAGAATTAGTGAAGGAAGAATCAAGGGATCATCTCAAGGAAGCAGCGGATCGATTTTATTCAACTTTATATCAACTAAATCAAGCGATAAGTCGATTAGCTTCCCAACGCTCGGACACTCAAAGTGCTCCCATGGCTACATGTGGAGAATCAAAAGAAGAGCAAAGCATGAAGGAGACACTAGAAGCTTCGGTGGACAATGAGGAACATGGCTTTGTATTGGAACAAGTGGAGGAAGCCATAATAGTTGCAGAGGAAGAAGTGGTTGAAGACTTGGGAGATGCTGAACCTCCATGGGAAAGTCAAGACATAGAACTTCCTCCAAAGACGTTTGAAATTGATGTTGAAGAGGGTGTACAACCTCCAAGGCATATCATGGCTAAAGACTTTGAAGAGGTTAATCAAGAGATGGAGATTCAAGAAGAAGAAGCACAACCTCCTATGCCTTTGGTAAGTAGTGAAGAAGAGACTGAACTGGAAGAAATCTACCAAGAGGAAGAGGTTGAAATTAAAGAAGTTTGCAAAGAGGTGGAAGTTGTCAAAGAGCACAAGGGAGTGGAGCTTGAAATCACCTTGCAAAAGTTATTGGAGACCCCTCCCCCTAAGTTGCCATCATCCTTCATAACATTCAAGTGGGTAAAATTCATATCCCTTAGCTTTCTAATCCCACTTGAATATGGGCTACTGGAGACGGATGGTCAACTTAGAGCACTTTGTGGCATTAAGAGTAAGAGGAAGATGGTCAGTGGTAAGAATTATCCTGCAAGGTTCATTATGGTTGGAAGCTTTAAGTTTAAACGCAAAGGTTGGTACAAAGCTCAACTGAATGGGTCTAGGAAGTTGGTTGGCTGCTTTAGTGAGAATTCAGATTGCTTGTCACCCGGATGGAATTATGATGATCAACAAGAAGACGGGTGCAATAGCCAGGTTTGGGATCCTGGAATCTGTTCTGACATCCAACACCACGGGAGCCTAAGAATCTGTTTGAAGCTGCTCAAAGGCTTTACGTGCCTAGTTTGGAATCCCGGAGGCCATTGGAATTACAAACATTGGTGGAGATTCCTGGATGAATTCAAGCATAAGCCACCATAACATGAAGCTCATCAAATGTCCAACTTAAGGACTTTAACTAAAAGTGCTAGGTGGGAGACAACCCACCATGGTATGATCGTTCCTTTTTTATTTTTTATTTAGTTTTATTTGTTTTCGAGTTTTATTTTATTTTATTATATTGAACCTGGAATTTTGCATCACATTCATATTAACACTGCATTCTGCATTTTTTCAGATTATTTAAAAAAAAAAGCACGCACGCGACGCGGCAGCGTCGCTGACGCGTCCACGTCACCAATGTAATGGGAAGAAAAGAAAACGAACAGAAAGTCACGTGAGAGCGTGGCTGGAGGCGCGCCAGTAGCATAATTTGATCCCATGCGACCGCTTCACTGACGCGTCCACGTCAGGTGGGAACATTGGCCTCCCACGCGACTGCGTCACCCACGCGGCCGCGTGACCTGAAATCGGCGTAAAAAGGGTGTATGGCAGAAAGTTGAGCTGGAGTTGGGCTGGACTTGTGCTGGAAGCCCAAGCCCTACCACGCGGACGCATGGCTCACGCGTCCGTGTCATATCCCCATGATGGCCACTCACGCGATCGCGTCACCCAGATATTTGGCAATATGAGCTTCAAACAGAAAGTTGCGCGACCGCGAGGCTGCCCTCGCGCTATTGGCACATATCGATCCACGCGCCCGCGTGGATGACGCGTCCACGTCATTTCATAGAAGCGCTATCCGCGCGAACGCGTGACCCACGCGTCCGCATCGCATGCGGCGCACAGAATATCCGGATCAGCCAAAATATCTTATCTTTTCTTCCCCAAATCCTAATTTCTTTCTTTTTCTTTCTTCTTTCTTTCTCTTCTTCTCCCCCTCTACTCTTTTATCCCTTTAAATTAATGCATTTATTTGTTCTTTCCTTTTGATTTCTTTTTCAATTCTTTTTCATGCATTTTTATGTTGGTGTTGGAGTTTTATTTGGATAGTACCTTATTTTATTTGAGCATGAGGCTATTCTGAGGAGAAATTTGACAATTGACATTTACTTATGGCTCTCATATACATTTGGATTACATTATTTTCATCCCTATTTTAACGTTGCACACCCAATGTATTTGGGATTATCATTCACAATTGTCATCATTACACATGCTCTTTAATTTGGCACATTTATTACTTGATGCTTGAGCTATGCTTCTCATGCCTATTATTTGCATGTTTTTACCCTCTTGCATCTAATTATTTTGAATTGCCCTTTTTAATCTTTATTGTTGTCTCCCTTTCATGTTGTAGCTACCATGTAGATGGACTATCATCTTTCCTTTGGCATTCCTTATCACTTGGAATTTCCTCCCTTCCGATCTTAGTTTTCTATATTTCACACTCTTCCTTTTTCTTCTTCCTTAGGCATGGGTACCAAGAAAGGAAAAGAGAAGGTCACTGACAAGACACCAGCAAGGAAAGGAACCAAGAGATCTCCAACTAAGGCGCCTCCATCTACAAGTGTCAGTTGGAGCAACCCGTCCACCTGCACATCTCAGCATGCACCGAGGACGGTGCAATCTTTAAGTGTGGGGAGGTCGATACCGATCTCCATGGGTTAGTTATTTCCTGACTCAACACCAATTTTTTTATTTTATTGTTCATTGTTGCATTTGCATGTTTGATTGCATATTTGTTTAATTTTGTGCATATTTTACCACTTGGTTGAAGAAATATTTTCTTTTTCAAGAAACTTTTTATAGCATTTCACTAATTTGAATAAAATTTTTGTTACACTTCTTTGAAGAGATATTATTTTGGAACATGGGTTAGAGCTCGAACACATAGAACCAGTGAGATTTTTAGCCTATTTGATTGGTTGCATTTTACCAACCAATATTTTGTTTTAGTGTGTATTTTTCTCTCTAAAATTCTGATCTTTGTCTTGCTTAATTCTATATTTCCATTATTTGATGTATGCATACACTTACATGATTGAGGCCTTTATTTCACTGAGCTTACATACCCATATGGCCTTACCCTTTTTATTATTTTTTGCAAACCAATTTTGAGCCTATTTTACCCCTTTGTTCTTTACTTTAGCACATCATTAACTCTAAGGAAAAAACAATAATGTTCTTAATTTGAATCCTTGGTTAGCTTAGACTAGTGAGAGTGCTTATGAATTAAGTATGGGGAAAGTTGAATTTGGAAATATTTGGTTTGAGAATTGAATATGTTAGAATTTTCTGAAAATGAAAAAAAAATATACATACATATATATATATATATATATATATATATATATATATATATATATATATATATATATATATAGGACATGATTCATGCATCCAATAATTTAATCATATGCATTGAGAAAAAAATAAAAGAAAAAAAAAATATATATATATATTAAAAAAAGTGAGAAAAAGAAAAGAAAAAGAGCAATTAAGCAAAAAGGGGACAAAATGCCCCAAAGTAAGTGGTGAAAGCAATGCATATGTATTGTACTTGAAATTAGAATGCACGAATATGTGGAAAACATGGTTAATGGATAGTTAGATGTGATATTATGATTACATGGATTGTCTAAAGTTAGGTGGAAAGCTTAAGTTAATTAAGGATTTAGATTTTAGTCCACTTGGCCAAATACAATCCTACCTTGACCCTAACCCCATTACAACCCTTAAAAGACCTCTTGATATGTGTATCTGTGCATTAAAATTATGTTGATTGTTAGATGAAGAGCAAGCCTTAGAAAGCAAGGTTAGTAGAGAATTGAGAGAATCGAACCTTAAACACTTGAGTGATTAGAGTGTATACACTACCAGTGAGGGTTCGATGCACAATTCCTTGTTCCCTGTTTTCATGAGCTATTTTATTCTTGCAAGTCTATTTGTACTTCATTTTTATGATTTAAATTAGTGAAATCCAGTTCATATTTGTTCTTGGAGGATTTATTTATTTTTAACCAAGTAGGTAGAAACATTTTGCATGTAGTTGCAATCATATAGATAGGTTGCATTTCATATTAATCTACCATTCCTCTTCATCTTTATAGCTTCTCTTGAGCTTAGCATGAGGACATGCTAATGTTTAAGTGTGGGGAGGTTGATAAACCACTATTTTATGGTTTATCTTGTGCTCAATTGAGTGGTTTTTATCAACTCTTTACCCACTTATTCATACTATTTGCATGGTTTTACATTCTCCTTCCCGATTTTGTGCTATGATTGAAAACATGCTTCTTTGATCTTATAATTGCTAATATTAATCCTCTCTTATTACCATTAGATGCCTTGATACGTGTGTTAAGTGTTTTCAGAGATTATAGGGCAGGAATGACTTAGAGGATAGAAAAGAAGCATGCAAAAGTGGAAGGAATACAAGAAGTTGGAGAAATTACTAAGCTGTCCAGCCTGACCTCTTCGTACTCAAACGGCTATAACTTTAGCTACAGAGGTCCAAATGATGCGTTTCCAGTTGCGTTGGAAAGTTAACGTTCGGGGCTTCGATTTGATGTATAATATACTATAGTTGCTCTGATGCTAGGTGACGCGAACGCGTCGTCGACGCAGATGCATTGCAGTGGCGAAAAACCAGCGTGGCAAATTTCTTCTCCAGCGATTTCTGGGCTGTTTCTGACCCAGTTCTCGGCCCAGAAAACACAGATTAGAGGCTATAAAGTGGGGGAATGCATCCGTACATGGATATGCTCTCATATTTACAATTTTAAGATTTAGATGTAGTTTTTAGAGAGAGAGGTTCTCTCCTCTCTCTTAGGATTAGGATTTAGGATTTCTCTTAGTTTTAGGAGCGACTCTCAATAACAGATTCTTTATTTTTATTTATTTTCCCAATTTAATTTATGAACTTTTCCATGTTATGATTTGAATATTTTATTTAATATAATTTGAGGTATTTCAGACTTATGATTGTTCTCTTTAATTTATTAATGCTCTGTGTTTATCCAAGTTATTTTCATTCAAGTAGACTTTCTTCCCTTTTGGATTTGGTTGAATCATTGGAAACACTTGAGTTATCAAACTCATTGTTGATTGAAAATTGGAATTCTTCAAGAATTAATTCAAGTTCCAATAACTCTAGCCTTTTCCAAGGAAAGACTAGGACCTGAGGAATAAGAATTAATTCATCCATTTAACTTACCTTCATAGTTAGAGGTCAACAAAGTGGGAGAAAAATCCAATTCTCATTATAATTGATAAGGATAACCAGGATAGGACTTCCTGTTTTCATACCTTGCCAAGAGTTTATTTTATAGTTATTTATTTATTTTATTCTTCTTATGCAACATACTACTCCCTAATTTCTAAAACCCCTAATTTTACAAACTCATAACCAATAATAAGAACATACCTCCCTGCAATTCCTTGAGAAGACGACCCGAGATTTAAATACTCGGTTATCAATTTTAAAAGGGGTTTGTTACTTGTGACAACCAAAACGTTTGTATGAAAGGACTTTTGAAGGTTTAGAAACTATACTTGCAACGAGGATTTATCCGCAAATTTCTAGACCACGCAAAAGTTCCTCTCATCACGTGGCTAGGATTGAATGGGGTTGACGCGATCGCGTGATTGACGCGATCGCATGGAATAGGAAAAAGGATGAATGATGCGGTTGCGTGAGGCATGCAACCGCGTCGCTGGAAATTGTGCGAAACGCACAATTCCAGCGTCATTTCAGCACAACTCTCTGTCTCCATTGGGGTGCCATAATATCCACGCAACGCGAACGCGTCGCTCACGCTTACGCTTGGGATGAGTTTTTGTGCAAGTGTCGCATTCGCGTGATGGACGCAAACGCGTGAGCCGTTTGTGCTAAACGCACAACAGCCGCACGATTCCAGCCTAGATTTTTGGCCGTTGGATTTTTACGTCGATTTTCAGATCACGCGGCCGCGTGAATGACGCTGACGCGTGGGGGTGGTTTTCGCAACTGATGCGATCGCGTTAGCAATGCGGTCGCGTCGTACGCCTCCTTTTTTTTATATGCAATTATGCAGTTATGCACTTTGCAATGCTAATGCAAATGCTTACGAATAATATCCAGTTTCAATGAAAATAAAACAATATAAAAATAAATAAAATGAAATAAAATGGAAACAGGAACAATCATACCATGGTGGGTTGTCTCCCACCTAGCACTTTTAGTTAAAGTCCTTAAGTTGGACATTAGATGAGCTTCCTGTTATGGTGGCTTGTGCTTAAATTCATCCAAAAATTTCCACCAATGTTTGGAATGCCAACAGCCTCCGGGGTCCCAAACCAAGCATGTGAAGCTTTTGAGCAGCTTCAAACAGGTTCTCAGGCTCCCGGGGTGACGAATGTCAGAATAGATTCCAGAATCCCAAACCTTGCTTTTAAATCCACCTTTGTCTTGATCTATATGCTTCCATCCGGGCGGTTCAGAAATTGTATTCTCACCAGGGTGACCAAACGTCTTCCGAGACCCATTCAATTGAACTTGGTACCAATCCTTGCACTTCGAATTGAAGCGTGGAATCTTATTGAACCTTGTACACCAGCTCTGAGTACGAGCCATTTCCCTCTTACTCTTAAAGCCGCAGAGAGCTCTAAGCTGGCCATCTGTTTCAAGCAAACCATATTCAAGTGGAAAAGTAAAGATAAAGGTTAAGGATTGTACCCACTTGAAGCTTGTATTGGGTGGTAATGGCCTTGGGATGGGTGTTTCTAGTGGTTCTGTAAGTTCTACTCCCTTGTAATCTTCTGTGAATTCCTCCACTTCTTTGCAAAATTCTTCAGCTGCAACTGTGTCCTGATCAAAGTCTTCTATGTCTTCCTCATCACTTAAGTCATACTTTGGAGGTTAAGAGAAATCTACCTCGACGTCATCTTCGTATTCACTTGGGTAAGGTTCTGCAGGCTCAAGAAATTCAGTTGCGGATGTGAATTCGTGACTAGGAGAGCTTGATTCAAGATCGTCACTGCCCATGGAATCAACTTCTTGGTCTGTTCCGTCCGACTTTTCACAAGGCATATGTTGTGGAGGTTTTGCACTGTCCTCCTTGGCATCAATCTCGGACTTCTCAGCGGAATCTTCTATGGTTTTTGATTCCCATGGAGGTTCAGCATCTCCTAAATCTTCAACTACTTCCTCTTCTACAACTATCATGGCTTCCTCTACTTGTTCTAGTACAAAGCCATGCTCCTCATTGTCCACCGAGGTCTCTAGTGTCTCCTTCATGCTACGCTCTTCTTTTGATTCTCCACATGCAGCCATGGGAGTACCTTGAGTTCTCAGACGTCGGAAAGCTATTAAATTTACTACCTTAGTTACGGCAGTAGTGAGTTTCAGTACGCCCTTTTCTATCTTTGCTTGCCCTTGAAGAAGAACACGAAGTTTGTCATTCACTGGAGGCTGGGGTGGGTGTGAGGGTTCATTGGTTGGGGAAGAGGGTTCAAAATAAGAATGTGGTGGTTATTGGGAGTAATTGGATTGGGATTGTGGTGGATAAGGGTCATATGGTGCTGAATGGTGAAAAGGAGCTTGTGAGTGTGGTGGTTCGAAGCTATGTTGAGAGGATAGTCTGTAAGCACAGGGTGGGGCTTGTTGGTAGTTACAAGGTTGTCCACCATATCTATTAGCTTGGTATGCATTGTAAAGTGGTCCTTGTATGTGATACTGTGGAAGGTGTTGTTGCCTAAAGGGTTGATCAGATCCTCGTGGCTCCACCTATCTTTGATTGCTTAGACCTTGATGCATATTCCTGTTATAGCTTTCACTCCTTTCAACAATATTAGAACCAAACTCAAAGCAAGAGGGGTGAGAATTCATAGTAGCTAATAAAAATAAAAAGGGAAAAACAAAAACAAATAAACAAGTAAAAGAAAAATATTTACAATAACCAATAATAAGGCACACGTTTGCAAGTCCCCGACAACGGCGCCATTTTGAAGAGAGAACTTTTGCGAGGTCTAGAAATTCGCAGATAAATCCTCGTTGTAGGTATAGCTTCTAAACCAACAAAAGTCCTTTCTTACAAATGTTTTGGTTGTCACAAGTAACAAACCCCTTTAAAATTGATAACCGAGTATTTAAACCTCGGGTCGTCTTCTCAAGGAACTGCAGGGAGGTGTTCTTATTATTGGTTATGAGTTTTATAAATTGGGGGTTTTGAAAGTAAGGAACAAATAATTTAAATGGCGAGTAAAATAAATAAATAACTATAAAATAAACTCTTGGCAAGGTATGAGAATTTGGAAGTTCTATCCTAGTTATCCTTATCAATGGTGATGAGAATTGAGTTTTAATCCCACTTAGTTAGCCTTTACTAAAGCAAAGGAAGGTCAAGTGGACCAATTAGTTTGATCCTCGGGTCCTAGTCAATTCCTAAGAAAGAACTGGAGTTATTGAAGTTCAATTCAATTAGCAAAGACAATAATTATCAATCACGTTAAGTTTGATAACTCATGAGTTACCAATTACTTTACCAAAGCCAAAAGGGGAAAATCTAAATTATTAATATAAATAAAGGAAAGCAATCATAATTCTGAAATACCTCAAATAGCATTAATTGAGAGAATCATATGTAACATGGAAGAGTTCATAAATTAAATTGAGAAAATAATTAAAAAGGAACATTGAACCTGATAAAAAGAGACAATCATGAAGGCGAGAAAAAATCCTAATTTCTAATCCTAAGAGAGAGAGGAGAGAACCTCTCTCTAAAAACTACATCTAAATCATGAAAAGTGCATAATTAGAGAGCTTTTTTTTTGAATGGATGCATTCCCCCACTTTATAACCTCTAATCTGTGCCTTCTGGACTTGGATCTGAGCCAAAAAGGAATTCAGAAATCGTTGGGAGCGTTTTCTGTAATTTCTGGTGCGTGGCGTCTGTCACGCGTCCACGTGGGTCACGCGGTCGCGTCATCTGGAGTTTTCCTTATCACGCGTTTGCTTCGGTCATGCGTCCGCATCATCTGTGTTCTGCTTAAGGCGCACGTCCGCGTCAGTCACGCGTTCGCGTCGCTACCAGTTTCTTCAAAAACTCCATTTTGTGCTTTCCTTCCATTTTTGTATGTTTCCTTTCCATCCTTTAAGTCATTCCTGCCTTAGAAGATTTGAAACTACTCAACACACAAATCACGACATCGAATGGTAATAAAGGGTAATTAAAATAGTTATTTTTAAAGCATAGGAAACATGTTTTACACATATATCACATAATAAGGAAGGAAAAGTAAAACCATGAAATTTACATGAATAAGTGGGTGAAGGGTTGAATAAATCACTTAAATTGAGCACAATATATATCATAAAATATGGGTTTATCATAGAAACATGAGTAAAAGAGCCGAAAAGAATTATAAACTTAAGAATTATGTCTATGAAAAATGTATGATGCACTATATATATGCAATTTAGTCAAAAGTGAGTTAAAAAGTATAAATAACAAAAAAAAACTTAAAAATATGAACATAGTAGACTTAGGGATAAAAATATAATTATATAAAAATTTGGACTAAAAATATAATTAGGATAAAGTTTCGGACATTAATAATTTAGTAAAGTTTAGGAGTAAAATTATACATATATAAAAGTAATAAGATAAGAATAAAAGAATAGGGGGTACAATGATAATTTAGGCTAATAAAAGATACAATAGTCATTAAAAAATATTGAGGATAAAATAGTAATTTAAAAAATTTAAGATAAAATATTATTTTAATAAAAGATAAAACTAAATGAGTAATTATGTATATTTGGGTAAAATATTAAATTAAAATAGTAAAGATAGTGTTCCGAGGGTTACCTGAAACTGGAGGTCGATCTCGGTTGAGATCTTCTGTGCTGGTCGGAGCTGTTGTGTCCGACTTGTTGATGGCGGTCGGAGCTGCCGCGCCCGACTTGTTGGACTGGCTGCACTGCTGATCCTTGTTCACCGGAGGGTGGGGGTACCTGCAAGAGACTCCGATGCTTAAGTTAGCACGAGTATTAAGCAGGTTTTATGTAGAATCAGAGTATGAGTTATACCTGGGTGCTCCAGTGTATTTATAGTGGTTGTAGAGTGACCTTTCTAGATAAGATAAGTTAGTTATCTTATCTTATCTTTATCTTTGAGTTGAGGTCAGCTTATCTTCAAGGGAACCGCTCTTATCTCTATAGGCTTGGACGGCCTTTAGATTTAGGTCGTGTTCCTCTGTTTGGGCCTTCTTGGGCCTTCCTGTCGATTTGGCCGAGCTCTTTTTGAGAAGAGGTCAGATAGTCTGACCTAAAGAGGTCGGTCGCTTTGTCGCCGATCATCCCGGGTCGGCTAGCTCGACCCGGGGTATGAACAGTGCCCCTGCTTGAGCTCGGTCTTTCTTGTTGAGGTCGAATCCTTGGCTTCGGTCCTTTTTAGTGAAGCTAAACTCAAGCATTTTGTCAATTCCTTTCTTTGTAGAGTCTTTTTGAATGTGGAACGTTTCTTCTTTCGCTTCTTCTGAAAGCGCGTGCTTTTGCCTTTAATATTTTGACTTTTTGGGAATACGCGAAGCTTTAAATACCTTCATTAATTGGTTTTAATTGCCCGTTTCCCTTGGTTTTTATTTTGAATCTTTCGATCAAAAAACGGTTTCTCTCCTTCGTAACTTCTTCCTTCACTCTCTCACTTTCTGTTTTCATCCGCATTGCTCTGCCTTTCCTTGCGTGATAGCGTCATTTGGCGATTCTTTGGGTTGATTCCATTTTCCCGTCTTCAGTTTTTTGCAGCTTCTTTTTTGTTCCAGGTTGGTTTTCTCCTTCCCTTTCTTCTGCGTCATTTTCCTGTCTGATTTAGAGAAAGCCTGATTTGGAGAAAGTTTGAATTTTTCTGTATTACTGTGCCTCATTGTTGTGTATTCTGGGATTTCTTCGTCTTTTTGTGTGATTTCTTTGACTTTCTCTGCTGCTTGATGTCTTTAGAGTTTTGCATGTTGTCGTCGCTTCCACTTGTGCTTTTGATGATTGTATTTGAAATGATGATTTTTGTTTCTGAAAAAAGGTTGTGTCTTTGACGATTTTCCTGCTTTCAGCTTTTTTTCTATGCCCTTTTGTTTGGTGAAACTGTAGAAAGATAGTGGCTTTTTGTGTTTTTGCTTCCTTTGCGGTTATTTGAGACTTTTGTAAGCTGTAGGAATTTCCTAAAACCTTGCCTTGTTTCTGCCTCCAAAGGATGCCCCAGGACTTTAGTTTTGAGTCTTGGGATTTTCCTTTCCTATGTGTTTGCCTGTGTCATTTTTGTCGAGTTGTTTTGCCCCTCGTTCGAGATGTTTTTTAGTAATCCAATCTTCTTTTCTTAGGATTAGTCGGCGTCATGTCTTCTCGCAATAACATTGTAGAGGTGTCCTCCAAAGTTTCTGAGGGGATGTCTGATTGGCTGGACTCCCTTGTCCTAATGTGTGTCTCTGTCGTGGATGCTGAATTTTGTGTAGAACTGAGGAAGCGTCATAGGATTTGTAGTGGCAGTGCCCGGGAGAGGGATTATGAACTCGTAGCTCCTGATTCCGATGAGAGGGCTTGCTTTTCTACTTTCGTCGAGGGGGAGCGTCCCTTCTTTTACGCTTATGAATACTTCTTCAGCCAGTTAGACGTTACTTTTCCTTTTACTGCTTTTGAAACTAACCTGTTGTGGTCATGTAACATTGCTCCATCCCAGCTTCATCCGAATTCCTAGGGTTTTATCAAAATATTTCAACTGCTTTACCAAGAGTTAGGCATAGCACCTTCTGAAACTCTTTTCCTTTATCTTTTCGTCTCGGCCAAGCTCGGAGGTTCCTCCAAAAAGAAAGCTTCCTGGGTTTCTTTCAGGTCGGCCCAGGGGCATAAAGTTTTTGCCATATATGATGAGTCTTTTAAAGATTTTAAGAACTATTTCTTCCGCGTCCGTGCTGTTGAGGGGATCTGCCCCTTTTTTCTTGATGAAAATGATGAGCCTGCTTTTCCTCTAGAGTGGCAAAAGAATGTGAGAGTGCCACGTTATACCTGGGAGATGCTTAATGAGGTTGAGCGGGCTTTTGTGGTTGTTCTTGAGGATTTGTGGGGAAACCATCCCATCTGGATACAAAAAGATTCTTGAGTGATCCGTCTTTGGTTCGAACTGCTTTGGGTACTGTCTGATTTGTTTTTATTCTTGCTTTATGAGCTTTTCTTTTCTTGTGTTGTAACTTGCCGTTATGGTTGATTCTGTTCTTTCAGAGATATCGAAAAATAATGATTCCATGAAGGCCTATAAGAAGGCGAAGAAGGCTGCTGCTGCTCAAAACATCTCGCCCAAGGTGGCCGGGGAGGGGTCTTCCCAAGTGCAAGTGAAGCCGCCCGTGCCGAGTTCTCCTGGGCCGAGGAAAGTGATCCCAACTCCTCGGGTTCGTCTGGCCGAGCCTCCACAGTCTTCAGCTGCTACTTCTGGTGCTCCTCCCAATAAGAAACAAAAAACAACTGAGGTCTTCAACCTTGACGCCCCTGATTTTAATGCAATCAAATTTGTAGATCAGCAGATTGGTCCCTACGGTAGCCTCCCCATGGATGATGTGTCAATCCTTCGCCATCTGAATTTTATGACCCGAAACAGTGTTAAAATGGCATACATGGGGGCTGCCTTGTACCGAACTGCTCAGAATCTTCCTCTCCATGCCACTAAGGAATTTATGGAGGAGGCTAAACAGGAGTTCGACCGGATGAAGGGCCTGAAGGAGGAGCTTGAGGTAAAGGTAGCCAAGTTGGAGAAGGATCTGGAGAATGAGAAGGCGAGTTCCCTCTCTCTGGTGGCTTCGGTGAGGCTGGCCGAGGATACGGCTATGAGACATAAGGACAGTTATGTGACATCTTATCGGGAGGTGGTGCGCCTGAGGGAGGAGTTGGAGAATGCCCGAGCTGATTACTCTGAGCTCCAAGGTCATCTCGTTAGCAGTGTGACTGCTACTTACAAGAACCTGAAGGAGCAGGTTCGGATTATTGCTCCCGAGGCTGACCTCACTCTCTTTAGCCTGGAGAATGTCGTCAGGGATGGTAAGGTTGTCCCTGATGATGAGGATGATGATGATGTTGAACTTCTCCCTGTTCCTTCTGCCAAGGTGTCGGCTTCTACTGTTCCTCCTGCTGAGGTCGGCCCTCATGTTTCTGATCCTGACTGCCAGATCTTAAACCGGGACGATGGTACTGTGGATGCTGTTCCTCTCCAGGCTCGCCCTCCTTCTCCTGATACTATTAAAAAGTCTTCTGATCTGTAGTTTTTGGATATCTGTGTAGTTGGCCCGGCTTGTGGGCTTTAAATTTTTATTATGTGGTTGGTATCCTTTGATGACACCCTTTTTGGTTGCTTTTAGCAACCCATTAAAACAAACGCAATTGAGTAGCTTCTAAGCTTTTTTGGGTCTGACCCTGAAGCTTGGTATTTTATGTCATGCTTGCTTACACTTCTTTATACGCTTTGAGAATGTTGAGGCCTTGTTGCTCAGCCTTTTTGAGCTGTTTTTAAGTATCAATCCATGACCGGCTTCTCTTATGTTATCCTTTTCCAAGTTTATTTGTAGTTGACCGATGCTATCATATCGATCTTTTGCATAATTTGCTTGAGAGGTCTTTTCGGTCTTCTCTCGTCTTGTCTGTGGTGTCTCCTTTTTGGTTGAGGTAGGACGACTTTCGTTCGACAACTCTTAGTGTTCCTGGCGAAGCCTTTTTAGTTAGTCTTGAACAATTTCGTTAGCCTTGTCGGGTGGCTTATTGGGTAAAGCTATGTCCCTTTTAGCGCTTGTTTCTTTTTGGTCTGACTTTCTTGCCGGTCCTTCTTTAGCTTTCTTTGGTCCGATTTCTCTTGTCGGTCCAAGTAGTAGTTTTGTTGGTCTGACTTCTCTTGTCGGTCCAAGCTGTAGTTTTCGTTGGTTCGACTTCTCCTGTCGGTTGTCGGTCCAAGCTGTAGCTTTCGTTGGTCCGACTTCTCCTGTCGGTCCAAGCTGTAGCTTTCGTTGGTCCGACTTCTCTTGTTGGTCCAAGCTGTAGTTTTCATTGGTCCGACTTCTCCTGTCGGTCTAAGCTACAGCTTTCGTTTTTAAGTTATTCCTAGTAATCCTCTTTTTTGGACCTTTATCAGGTCTCTTTCAGGGATTGCTTTTATAACTTTCTTTTGTAGGAGATCGACTTCGTTAGGTCGATCTCTTCTAAGTTATTTTGTAATCCTCTTTTTTGGACCTTTGTCAGGTCTCTTTCAGGGATTACTTTTATAACTTGTTTGTAGGAGGTCGACTTCTTTGCGTCGTCCTCTTTCTAAGTTATTTTTGTAGTCCTTTTTTTTGGACCTTTGTCAGGTTTCTTTCAGGGACTACTTTCATAACTTTTTTCATTTTGGGCTGACTTTGTCATGTCGGGCCCTTCTAAGTTAAAGCAATCCTCTTTAATAGGGTTGGTCAGACCTCTTTCCAGGGTTTACTTATAACTTAGGTTGACTTGGTCCGACTTCTTAACGTCGGCCAGTCTTTAAGTTATTATTTTAGCAATCCATAAGACCTCGTCAGGTTCTTTTTTGGATCACTTTCGATAACTTCTTACATTATTCTGTGTTCATCTTTGCCGATTTGTAGAAAATGGTTGTCATTTCTAGATCGTCTTTTGGGTGAATCGCGTTTTCACCTTTATCGGACGGTTTATCTTTATCGTGATCGTGCAGTGAAATTGTTTTTCACTTTCCGCCGATCTGTTGCTTTATAATCGGACGATGAATGCTTCAGATTAATGCGTCTTGAGATCTTGTATAATATCTAGAAAATATATTTTATTCAAAGGAAAGTACAAATATATACATGTGGAAATTTTTCATCCCTTTAAGTCGGATAGTGTCTGGGTCTCAACTTGGTGCCTTGTTAAAAAACCTTTTCAGGAAAAAGAGTGCATCCAATAATGAGATCTTTTACCTTTTCTAACTGTAGTACCTTCTTAGGTTGCAGGCGTGCCATGATCTGGGAAGCTCTCATCCATCGAGTTCGGACAGTCTGTAGTAGCCCTTCCCAAGTACTTCTACGACTCGGTAGGGTCCTTTCCAGTTTGCTGCCAGCTTTCCTTCTCCTGGTCGAGTTGTTCCGATATCATTTCGGATTAGGATGAGGTCATTCTCCGTGAAACTTCTCGGCACTACCCTTTGATTATATCTGGAAGCCATTCGACGCTTTAGTGCTTCTTCCCTGATCCGAGCTTTTTCTTGGATTTCAGGTAGTAGGTCAAGCTCTTCCCTCTGAAGTTGGGAGTTTGCTCCCTCATTGTAATGAACCACTCTAGGCGATCCTTCCTCGATCTCTACTGGGATCATTGCTTCTATTCCATATGCTAACCGGAATGGGGATTCCTTCGTGGTGGAATGTGGCATCGTTCGATATGCCCATAGGACCTGTGGAAGCTCCTTTGCCCAAGCTCCCTTTGCATCTTGTAATCTCCGTTTTAACCCGGCCAAATATGACTTTGTTGGCAGCTTTGGCCTGTCCATTGGCTTGTGGGTGTTCAACGGAGGTGTACTGGTGCTTTATATTCAAGTTGGCTACTAGTTTTCTGAAGCCTGCATCTGTGAATTGAGTGCCATTGTCTGTGGTTATTGAATATGGAACCCCGAACCTTGTGACAATGTTCCTGTATAGGAATTTCCGGCTTCTTTGAGCGGTGGCGTTGGCTAGGGGCTCTGCCTCAATCCATTTTGTAAAATAGTCTACTCCGACTATGAGGAATTTTACTTGTCCTGATCCCTGGGGAAAGGGTCCGAGAAGATCAAGTCCCCATTTTGCAAACGGCCAAGGCGAAGTCACGCTGATGAGCTCTTCTGGCGGGGTGATGTGAAAGTTAGCATGTTTCTGACATGGTGGACATGTCTTTACAAATTCTGTAGCTTCTTTCTGTAGAGTTGGCCAATAAAACCCCGCCCAGAGTACTTTTTTGGCGAGAGCCCGTAATCCGAGATGATTGCCGCAAATGCCGTCGTGTACTTCTTCTAGCACTTCCCTTGTGTTGGAGGTCGGCACGCATTTTAGTAATGGTATTGAGATTCTTCTTTTGTATAGGATGTTGTTTATGGTGGTGTAGTACTGTGCCTCCCTTTTTAACCTCTTTTCCTCCTTTTCTTCTGTGGGGAGTGTTCCTGCTTTGAGGTAGTTGATTATGGGGGTCATCCATCCTTGGTCCTGACTTGTTATGGCCAGGACTTTTTCCTCTTCCGAGATTGACGGGTTCTGTAGCATTTTCTGTATGAGGCTTCTATTATTGCCTCCTGGTTTGGTGCTGGCTAGTTTCGAGAGTGCATCAGCTCGGGCATTTTGTTCGCGGGGTATGTGGCAGATCTTATATTCCTCGAGCTGTCCGAGCTGTTCCTTGGTTTTATCCAAATACTTTTTCATGGTAGGGTCTTTGGCTTGATAGCTCCCTGTTATCTGTGAGGTGACTACTTGTGAATCGCTGTAAATGTTGAGTTTCTGAGCTCCAACCTCATTAGCCAGCTTCAAACCAGCTAATAATGCTTCATATTCTGCCTGGTTATTTGAGGCTGGGAACCCGAACTTGAGGGAGAGCTCAACTTGGGTTCCTTGATTGCTTTCTATTATCACGCTTGCGCCGCTTCCAGTTTTATTTGAAGAACTGTCCACATAGAGATTCTATTCTATGGGGGTTTCCAGGGCATCTATGAATTCTACGATGAAGTCAGCCAGATGGCCGTTCGAGGTTCGTACTAGAGGTCGACCTCTGATAACTCTATTGCCCATTGTAAAATTTTGCCTGCTAAATCTGTTTTCTACAATATTTCTTTTATGGGCTGGTTAGTTCGGACCTTAATGGTGTGAGCCTGGAAGTACGGGCAAAGTCGTCGAGATGTTAGAATGAGGGTGTAGGCAAACTTTTCTATTTTCTGGTAGTTCAGCTCGGATCCTTGTAGCACTTTGCTTATGAAGTAGACGGGTTGTTACCCACTTTCGTCTTCTCTGACTAGTGCTGAGGCTATTGCCCAGCTTCCTACTGCGAGATACAATATGAGCGGTTCTCCTTTTCGTGGTCGAGATAGGGTAGGCGGCCGTCCTAAAAATTCCTTGAAGTCTTAGAAGGCTTGTTCACATTCTGTCGTCCATTCGAATTGCTTTCCCTTCCTTAAAGTGGCATAGAAGGGGAGAGACCTTATCACTGCTCCTACTAAGAATCTGGATAGGGCGGCCAATCTCCCGTTGAGTTTCTGTACTTCTTTGACACAGGTGGGGCTCTTCGTGTTGAGTATAGCTTGACATTTATTCGGGTTTGCTTCAATTCCTCTTTGTGTGAGCATGAACCCTAGGAATTTGCCTGCTTCTACTGCAAAGGTGCATTTTGCGGGATTGAGTCACATGTCATGCTTCCTTATAGTGTCGAACACTTGAGCCAGGTCGGACAATAATGTATCTTCGCTTTGTATCTTTATCAACATGTCTTCCACATAGACTTCCATGATTTTTCCGATGTGATCTGAGAAGACTTTATTCATTAGCCTTTGATAAGTAGCTCCTGCGTTCTTGAGACCGAAAGGCATCACGATGTAGCAGTAATTTGCTTTCGGTGTTAAGAACGAGGTCTTTTCTTGATCTGGTGGATACATGGGGATTTGGTTATATCCCGAGTATGTGTCCATAAATGAGAGGTATCTATATCCGGAGGAAGCATCTACCAGAGCATCGATACTTGGGAGTGGATATGAATCTTTTGGGCAGGCTTTATTGAGATCGGTGTAATCGGTCCACATTCGCCACTTCCCATTTGATTTTTTCACCAAGACGACGTTGGCTAGCCATAGTGGGTATTTGACTTCTCTTATGAATACTGCCTCTAGTAGTGCTTGTACTTGTTCTTCCACCACTTGGGATCGCTCTGTCCCAAGTTTTCTTCGTCTTTGTTGCACCGGCCGAGATCCTGGGTAGACCGCTAACTTGTGACACATTAGCTTAGGGTCTATGCCTGGCATGTCTGCGGCTTTCCATGCGAAGAGATCAACATTATCTCGTAAGAATTGTATCAGTAATTCTTTTGAGTCTCCTCTTAGGATCGTCCCGATATTAGTTGTTTTATCCGAGGTGTCTTCGATCTGAATCTTCTCTATCTCACCTTCTGGTTGTGTGTAGCGATACGTATCCCAGTGGTTGTACCGGGGTATCTCCTAGTCCGAACAGACTGTTCGGGTATGCTCTAAGCTCCTTTTCGTCTAAGCCGAGTTTGTCGAAGGCTGTTTTGAATAAGATGTTGGCCAAACTCCCTTGGTCTACTAATGTGCGGTGTAGATTGGTGTTTGCCAGTATGATAGTGATGACCATGGGATCGTCGTGTCCCGAGATGATGCCGGATGCGTCCTCTTTAGTGAATGTTATCGCAGGGATGTCAGGTGCTTCCTCCTTTCCCTCGACGTGATATACTTCTTTGAGATATCTTTTTCGAGATGATTTGGAGATCCTACCTCCTGCGAATCCACCGTGTATCATGTGGACGTGTCTTTCTGGTGTTCGAGGTGATCATTTAGCTCGTCCGTCATCTTCGTCCCTTCGTCTCTTTCTTTGGTCATCATCTCGGGTAGCCAGAAATCGATCTAATTTTCCATCTCTCACCAATTTTTCTATGATATTCTTTAAGTCGAAGCACTCGTTGGTGGAGTGCCCTCGGACTCGATGGTATTCACAATATTCCTTCCGGTTTCCTCTTCCCCTTTTGCCTTTGAGTGGCCGCGTTGGGGGGATTTTCTCTGTATGGCAGACTTCTTTGTATACGTCGATCAGGGATGCCCTAAGAGGAGTGTAATTATGGTATTTTTTGATTTTCTCTCCTTGTCGATCTTCTTTCCTTTTGGATTCCTTGTCTTTATCTCGGCAGGGGGCCCCAGATTTAGAGGTTTCTCCTAAACGAGCATTTTCTTCCATGTTGATATATTTTTCTGCTCGTTCCTGTACTTCGTCTAAGGAGGTCGGGTACTTTTTTGATATAGACTGGCTAAAAGGTCCCTCTCGTAGGCCGTTGATGAGTCCCATGATGGCGGCCTCTGTTGGTAAGCTTTGTATGTCCATGCATATTTTGTTGAATCTCTCCATGTAGTTGCGGAGGCTCTCCCGATCTCCTTGCTTGATCCCTAGTAAACTGGGGGCGTGTTTGGCCTTATCTTTCTGGATGGAGAATCTAGCCAGGAACTTTTTGGCCAGGTCGTCAAAGTTTGAGATGGACTTTGGAGGTAGGTTGTCGAACCATCTGATTGCTGTCTTCGTGAGAGTTGTTGGAAAAGCTTTGCAGCGAACGGCATCTAAGGCGTCGGTGAGGTACATTCTACTTCTGAAATTGCTGAGATAATGGTTGGGATCTGTGGTGCCATCATACAAAATCATATCCGGGAGCTTGAACTCTTTTGGAATTTTGGTTTTCATGATTTCCCTGGTGAATGGATCTTGTTCTTTGCGTGAATTTTCCTCAGGAGCGGTCCGAGGAGCTTTTGATTTGAGATCGGCTTCTAATTGTTGTAGTTTTTCTTCCAATTCTCGACGTCGCCGTATCTCTCTTTGCAGATCCTTTCTGATCTCTCGTTGTTGTTGGGTTTCTTTCTCAAGTTGCTTTAAGCGATCTTGAAGCGCTTCTATTGCTCCCAGATTTGATGAGTTTTTGTCTCCGTTGGATTCCGGAGAATCCTTCAATGTAGTGTCCGCGTTCTTGTGCGGCGTCCTGTTTTCTAGATCTGAATCGTGGTCGTTGTCATGGCCATCCGCCATGGTTATGGGATGACTTCCAGGTTCCTCGGCAATGGCGCCAATGTTCCAAGGGTTACCTGAAACTGGAGGTCGATCTCGGTTGAGATCTTCTGTGCTGGTCGGAGCTGTTGTGTCTGACTTGTTGATGGCGGTCGGAGCCACCGCGCCTGACTTGTTGGACTGGCTGCACTGCTGATCCTTGGTCACCGGAGGGTGGGGGGTACCTGCAAGAGACTCCGATGCTTAAGTTAGCACGGGTATTAAGCAGGTTTTATGTAGAATCAGAGTATGAGTTATACCTGGGTGCTCCAGTGTATTTATAGTGGTTGTAGAGTGACCTTTCTAGATAAGATAAGTTAGTTATCTTATCTTATCTTTATCTTTGAGTTGAGGTCAGCTTATCTTCAAGGGAACCGCCCTTATCTCTATAGGCTTGGACGGCCTTTGGATTTGGGTCGTGTTCCTCTGTTTGGGCCTTCTTGGGCCTTCCTGTCGATTTGGCCAAGCTCTTTTTGAGAAGAGGTCGAATAGTCTGACCTGAAGAGGTCGGTCGCTTTGTCGCCGATCATCCCGGGTCGGATAGCTCGACCCGGGGTATGAACAGATAGAAACACTAAGAATAAAATAATCATTTGCGTAAAATATAAAATTAAAAGAGTAAAAGTAAAAATACTAAAGGTAAAATGATCATTTGGATAAAATATATGGCTAAAATAATAAAAATGGAAGCACTAAGATAAAATAATCATTTTAGAAAATCATGAGGTAAATTTAGTAAGAATTGAAAGCTAAAGGCTAAAACAATCATATCGTAAAATATTAAGGAGAAAAAGGTAATTATAAGAAAAGTAAACATAATGGTAATTCATTAAAAGATTAAGGACACAAATGTCACCTTAGAAAAGATTTAGAATGAGATTGTATCATACAAATAAGAAAAGGGCAAAACTAAAATTTATTAAAAGATTGAAGGTAGAAGAGTCCCACATTAAGAATGAAATAATGTGTTAAAAGTTTATCATTAGAGAAAGAGTTAGAAATCTTAAAACTTCAAAATGTATGCCCTTTTAGAATGTATGTCTGGTAAGGGTAGCACTTGCACCACTTTTGCCCAGTGTTTGGTTAAAATTGTTAGTGGGGACACCCACAAAATACATACTCTTTTCTCAACTATTAGTATACTATGGCATCAAGTTCTGCGACGACTGCATGTTGTCAGAATGTATGTGGCCTTATCCATTAGACCTGTATAATAATGTATACAGTTGGAAAAATCATATTTGGGCTTAGTTCCGGTGATGTGTAATCTCATAGCCTGCTTAGGATAGACATGCATCATATTGGTTGTCACATATTCTCTGTAATCATATTCAGTGCATTCTTTTTGTGTTTGTGATTGTGTTATATGCTTGTTCTCGGTCTTTTTGTGTTCTAAGATTAATTTGTGCTAATTTATATTACTTCTACTTAATAGATAATGGTTTAGTTAAAAAGAAACTGGGACTAGGATAGATGAGCGGAAACTAAAATTTAAACCTAGGGTTAACATGACGATTCAAAATACTAGAGCTGTGCCCTAGGACCGATATAGGATTCGTCTCCTTTATTAGTACCCTGTTAAGAATCGTAGGTTCTCATCCTCTTCCCTTACTTTTCTTACAGGTAGAGTTGACAGTGACATATGCTGACACTAAGACTGACATTATTATCCAACTTCAAACTTCAAACTTATACTGACAAATGTCACCTTTTCCTTATTCTGAAATTATTATCCAACCTCAAATTTATTCGGTGCCGGAGCCTGAGATGTTGATAAACCACTATTTTATGGTTTATATTGTGCTTATTTATATGGTTTTATCAATTCTTTACCCACTTATTCATATGATTGGCGTGCATTTATATTTCCTTCCTAAAATTATTACATGATTGAATATTTGCTTCCTAAAGACTTTTAATTATGTATTTTAATTCTCTTTCATACCATTAGATGTCGTGATCTGTGTGTTAAGTGTTTCAGGCTTTATAGGGCATGAATCACTTGGAGATTGGAAAGGAAGCTTGCAAAAATGGAAGGAACACAAGAAATTGAGGAGATGACCAGCGAGAAGTGACGCGGACGCATGGCTCACGCGACTGCGCGGATTGGAACTGCACAAGTGACGCGGAGGCGTGGACGACGCGCACGCGTGGCAAGGCAAAACGCCGAATGACGCGTCTGCATGAATGACACGATCGCGTGACATGCGCGATCTGCAGAATCTGCAGAATTCGCTGGGGGCAATTTTTGGCCCTGTTTTGACCCAATTTTCGGCCCAGAAAAACATACTAGAGCCAAGGAACATGCAGAAACAAAAACAACAATTCATTACACACAATTCTCAGTTTTAGATCTAGTTTTACTCCTCCTCTAGGTTTTCTCTCTACACATTCATAGTTCTTAGGATTTTATTTTGATTGCTTTTCGTATTGGGATATTGAGAAGAGTTATTACCTCAGCAAGACTTCGTCATTCTAGTTTGTTTTCTTTATCTGTCTCTTACTCTTCCATGTCCTTTGTTTATTTAGAATTGTTACTGAATTATTTTTAGAGTTTATTAATACAAGAACAATCTTTATTTTCAGTTGATCCCTTTGATTATTGTTTATCATGTCTTTATATATTTTCCTTTCCTATGTTATGAATTCTACATTCACAATGAGCGAGTAGTTCCATAACTTGGATGGGAGTTGATTGAAAGGAAGATCTTGAGTTGGAATGCTTAAAAGAAAAATTATAATTGGGTTTATTGTTGGTTTGCCCTCTAGTCACTGACACTAATCCTTTTCAATTGAGCTGATTGGGACTTGTGAATAGAAATAGCTTTCCAACTTGTTTGACTTTCCCTTACCTAGTAAGGGATAACTAAACAGAACAACCCTCAATTATCAATTAATCTTGATAGTACTCCAACAAGAATAGGGCTTCTAACTAATCTACTCCCAGCCAAGGCTTTTATTTAAAATTACACAAATTCTCTAATTTAATTTCCTGTTATTCAACTCAAACCATTTTTTGAAAACATCTGATTAAAAAAATAGCACACCTTTTTGCAACTCGTTGGGAGACGACCTGAGACTCATACTCCTAGTATTTTAATTTAAATTTTGTGACAACCTTCTAAATTGATAAGCGGATTTCTGGTTGGTTAAGAACTGTACTTGCAATGTATCTCTTATATTAATTTCTTAACTCACCAATTTCTGCCACGTCAATTTTTGGCGCCGTTGCCAGGGAGTTGCAATAGAGTGCTAAAGTTATTAATTGGAATTTATTTATTTGCAATTTATTTTATTTTGCTACTATGAGCTGCATGTTTCTTTCGTTAGATGACGCGTTCACTTCCTGATCCAAGCTTGCCAGTATTCGATCCTGAGATTGAAAGAACTATTTCACGAATAAAGCAAGCCCGGCGTCGGTTAGTCCTCTCTGAGGGCGGATCTGAAATGTCACTTGAGGAAGAAACAGGCTCCCTTTCTGCTAATTCGGTTGATTTACGTGCAGGTGACATGGCAGCACCTAGGAGAATTACTATCCAGGAGGCTGGAGCCCCTGATTTTTCAATGCAACCGTTTCAAGCGCATCACCCAGCGGTGGCTACAGACTTTGAAATAAAGACTGCACTGCTCAATTTGATGCCCAAGTTTCATGGCTTACCTGCTCAAGAGCCTATCAAGCACCTTAGAGACTTCCAAGCAGCCTGTTCTACTGTCAGGCATGATGGTGCAGATGAAACTTCAATTTTGTTAAAATCCTTCCCATTCTCTCTTGAGAGAAAGGCGAGAGAATGCTACTACACTCAACCCGCAGCAACTGTATCCGACTGGGATACACTTAGAAGAGAATTTTTGGAAAAATTCTTTCCAGGTGAAGTTACTGATAAACTGAGAAAAGACATCTCTATGATTGTTCAGGATGAATCCGAGACTCTCTATGAATACTGGGAGCACTTCAACAACCTTCTGGAAGCATGCCCTAACCATATGATTGACAAGATAGTGTTGCTCAGCTACGTAACTCAGGGTATGAGGCCCCAAGATAAGACCACATTGGAAAGTGCTAGCAATGGGTCTATGAAAAAGTACAAGACCACTGATGAGGCATGGCAATTGATCAGCGACTTAGCTGAATCTACTCAGAATCACAGGCAGAAACAAGGCCGTTCAAAAGCTGTTGCAGAAGTATCCTTTAGCAGAGAGACTGCTGCTCTAACTCAGAGTATCTGTGAAATGACCAACTTACTGAAGCAGATGCAATTGAATCAACAACAAAGTTAGCAAGCTCAACCTTCTCCACCACAACAAAGCCAACAGTTAGTCCCACAGAGAGTTTGCAGAATATGTGCTGATTATAGCCATTATACTGATGAATGTCCGCAGCTCCAACAGAAAGATAACACCGTGGCAGCCACTCATAACTTCTATGACCGCCCCAACCAAGGGTACAATCAAGGTGGCAGTCACAGCCATGGATGGCAGGATAATTCTAACCAGAATTGGAGAGATAATTCTAACCAGAATTGGAGGGACAACAATAACAGAGGAGGCAGAGACAATCAGGGAAATCAGAGTGGAATAATAACAATAACAGGCAGCAGAACCAGAACCAAAACCAGCCATACAGAGCACCTCACCTGAGGCAATCCCAAGGACCACTGAATAACCAACAGCAGACCTCTCAGATCACTTATCCTTCTTCATCTGCTAATGATGAGTTACTACAATCTATTGATCGGAGACAATAGGCTATGGAAAATAACCTTAATTCTACTCTAAATGGTCTGAAATCTACCTTGCAAGCTCTTATCTCACAGATTGGATCAATGAATAACTCCAATAACTAGCCTTTGAGCTCCAGTGGAATCCCCTCTCAACCATTACCCAATCCAAAGAGTGGCATCAATGCCATCACCCTAAGGTCCGGAACCACACTGCAGGAGAGGAATCAGGAGGAGCCAAACCCACCAGAACACGCCTCAGCTGAAGAGGTAGTGGAAGTAGAAGATGTTGAAGAGGAAGAGGACATACAGGACATGGTTGATGAAGAAGAAGTTCAACCACGAGAAGAAGCACCAGAGGACGCTGAAGCTATGAAGGACACCATTCCCATTCCATTCCCACAACTTGCAAGGAAGCCCAGGAAGCAGCTGGAACCTGATCCCAAAATATTAGAAATATTCAAAAAGGTTGAGGTAACTGTTCCCCTTTTTGATGTTATTCAGCAAGTACCTAAGTACGCAAAGTTTCTAAAATATTTATGTATACATAAGGACAAAATTAATGAATTAGAAATTATTCCTTTAGGTAGTTCTATATCTGCTTTAATGGGAGGTATACCTGAAAAGTGTAGTGATCCAGGTCCATGTATGGTTAATTGTGTTATTGGTGGTGTGATATTTTCTGACTGCATGTCTGATTTAGGAGCATGTGTTAGTATAATGCGTTTGTCTATATATGATAATTTGAGGCTCCCTCCCTTAAAAAGGTCGACAGCTCGTTTTGTGTTAGCAGATAAAAGCATTATTACAGTGGCTGGAGTTGCTGAAGATGTATTAGTGGGCATTAAGGGGCTCACCTTTCCCATTGATTTTTATATCCTGGAGATGTCCCAAAATGACTCAGAAAAGCCATCATCAATCCTACTCGGAAGACCATTCCTGAAGACCTCAAAGTTCAAATTGGATGCTTTTTCAAGAACATACTCTTTTGAAATAGATGGCCGAGTAGTAATCTTCAATCTGAATGGAGCTATGAAGCATCCTCCGGAGGATCATTCTATCCTCCAGTGTGACATCATAGATGAAACCGTGGCTGAATTTCACCAGGAGGAATTTGAAGAGAGGTACATAGGACAATGTCCAAGTGTGGGGACATTCTCAGAGGACAATGAAAGTGCTTTACCATTGTTACCAGCTCCAGACACCCCAGAGCCTGACCATGAGCAGAAGTTAGAATTGAAACCCCTCCCTCCACACCTCAAATATGCTTACCTTGAGGACAAGCAGAAGTTCCCAGTTATCATTGCAAGGGAACTCACTTCTCAACAAGAAGAACAGTTACTTAGTGTGCTAAGGAGGCACAAAAGGCAATTGGTTGGATTTTGGCAGACATATTAGGCATCAACCCTAAAATTTGTGAGCATAGAATATTTTTAGAAGAGGGAGCAAAGCCTATCCGTCAACCCCAGAGAAGACTGAACCCCACTATCTTAGAGGTTGTCAAAAAGGAAGTGACCAGACTACTGGAGGCAGATATCATCTACCCCATCTCAAACAGTGAATGGGTAAGCCCAGTACAAGTGGTGCCCAAGAAGTCTGGAGTCACTACAGTGAAGAATGAGCATGGAGAGCTCATGGCAACCAGAGTTCAGAACACCTGGAGGGTCTGTATTGACTACAGACGCCTAAACCAAGCCACTCGTAAGGATCACTATCCTCTTCCATTCATTGATCAAATGCTGGATCGCCTGTCAGGTAAATCACATTATTATTTTTTAGATGGTTACACATGCTATTTCCAGATTCATATAGCTCCTGAAGATCAGGAAAAGACCACTTTTACATGTCCTTTTGGGACTTATGCTTACAAGAGAATGCCCTTTGGCTTGTGCAATGCACCAGCTACTTTCTAAAGGTGCACAATGAGTCTTTTCTCTGATCTTATTGAGGACTGTATGGAGGTTTTTATGGATGATTTTAGTGTATATGGTGACTCCTTTACTCTTTGCTTGGATAGTTTATCTAGAGTGTCAGATAGATGTGTCAATACAAACCTTGTATTGAATTTTGAAAAATATCACTTTATGGTTAAACAAGGGATTGTACTAGGACATGCTGTGTCTAATACTAGAATTTCTGTAGATCCAGCAAAGGTGGATGTTATTTCTAGTTTACCTTATCCCTCCTCTGTGAAGGAAGTCCGTTCGTTCCTTAGCCATGCAGGTTTTTATAGGAGATTCATTAAGGACTTCAGTAAGGTAGCTCTTCCCTTATCCAGACTACTGCAAAAAGATATTGAGTTCGAGATCAGTGAGGATTGCAAACAAGCGTTTGATAAGCTGAACACCGCCCTGACTCAAGCTCCAATTGTGAGAGGACCAGACTGGAGCCAGCCATTTGAAATAATGTGCGATGCTTCCAACCATGCAGTAGGTGTAGCACTGGCTCAGCATGAAGGTAAGGACCCCTTTGTAATTGCTTATACGTCTAAAACTTTAGATGCCGCTCAGTATAATTATACTACTACTGAGAAAGAGCTTCTTGCTATTGTTTTTTCTCTGGATAAATTCCGAGCCTATTTACTTGGTACGAAAGTAGTAGTGTACTCAGACCACGCAGCTCTAAAGTATCTATTAGCTAAAAAGGAATCCAAACCAAGGCTTATACGTTGGATACTGCTACTACAAGAATTTGATTTAGAAATTAAGGATAGGAGTGGTAACCAGAATCTAGTGGCAGACCACTTGAGTCGCCTTGAGCACATTAAGCATGACTCCACTCCTATAGCTGATAATTTCCCATTTGATAACCTGCAAGCAGTATCTGAGGTAGTTCCTTGGTATGCACCTGTAGCTAATTATCTAGTTGGCCGTACTTTTCCTCCAAACTTTACTAAGCATCAAAGAGACAAGCTGAAAAGTGAGTCTAAATATTATATATGGGATGACACATATTTATGGAGATGTGGCGCTGACCAGGTGATTAGACGGTGTGTGCCTTTAATCAGAATTCCAGTCCATTTTAGAGGTCTGCCACTCATCTGAGAGTGGAGGACATTTTGACCCTCAAAGAACAGCTAGAAAAATCCTAGACTGGAGTGGTGCTGGACTAGCGCTTGACGCACAGCCCTTACCACGCGAACGCGTGCCCCACGCGTCCGCGTCATATCCCAATATTGGCCACTCACACAATCGCGTGATCCACGCGATCGCGTGACCCAAAATTTGGCAAAATTAAGATTTCGAACAGAGAGTTGTGTGAGCGCGAGGCTGCTCTCGCGCCAGTAGCATAAACTGTGTCACGCGACCGCATGACCGACGCGACCGCGTCAATCCATCTAAGCGCAATTCGCGCGAACGCCTGACCCACGCGTCCGCGTCGCTTGCGCCGTACAGCTTACCCTAAATTGCCAAAATATCTTATCTTTCTTTTCCCCAAATCCTATTTTCTCTTTTCCTTCCTTATTTCTTCCTTCTTCCTTCTTCCTTCTTTCTCACTTTCTACTTTCTCACCACCATTAACAAGGTTTTTCTTTTCTTCTTCCTTCCTTACTTTTCCATTATCTTTCTTATTTTTATGTTTTCTTCTTTTCTTTTCTTTTAACTTGCATTATCCATGATTTTCTTTTTCTTTCTTTTTTCTCTTTTAATTGGTGTTAGAAATTTAATTGAGTCATTATTTCTCATTATATGCTTGTGGATTGTTGCAAAAATTGTTTGGCAATTATATATTACTTTTTTTAAAGGGTTGCTTGCATGTTCAAATTATTATTTTCAATAGTTTATTCATCATGCATGCTATGTGTTTATGAAAAAGCCCATATGGCATTATGCATTTTCTACATTATTCTATTCTACCATTCAATGCTTGCTTTTCATAAATTCTCTTTACTATTTTTTTAATTTAATTTAATTGCCAATACAAACGTGATGGTTAGTTTGTTACGAGTGATAACATATTTAACAAATTAAATGCTTGATCTATGCTACTCATGCCTTTGCCTGCATGCCAATAAATACCTTGCATTTAATTGTCTTCAAATGCACTTTCTATATTTCCATTGGTGAACTTTTCACATGTAGTCATGACCATGTGTTAACGACATCCTCTTTACCATGCATTGATTATCACTTATACCATCCTCTTCCTTGCTCTATCCCTTTGAATTCATGTTACTTTCTTTTTCTCTTTTCAGGATGGCCACCAAGAAAGGAAAAGAGAAAGCTACTCCCAAACCACCAGCAAGAAAAGGAACAAAAAGAGCATTAGTGGCAGAGCCTCCTTCAACTGCAGTCAAGCCCTCAACAAAAATAATTAAGAGGATTATAAAGGTTGATGAAAAAGAGAAAGCCTTCCCAGCAAAGGACACTGCGCGATTTCCCAATCGCTACTGTGAGTAGATGTTCCCTATCCTGGCAGAACAGAGCTACAACAACGAATACCTTCTTATCCTCCCGCCCAATATTGCTACCTTTGTTGAGCCGCAAATTGAACGAAGACAATGGGGTTTCCTCCAGAGACAGCCAAGGCAAGCTAATCTTTCTTGGGTAGTTGAGTTCTACTCTAATTTCCACCTGCCAACCCTGTAGTCTGTCTATGTACGTCAGAAGCAAGTCCCATTACAGAAGAGGCCATTCAACGAGCTCTAGATCTTCCCCCTGCTCCAGAAGGATTGGACGCCTTTCAAGAAGCCTCACTCAAGCGCCAGATGTACCAATTTGACTGGGACGCCGTTCTCAGAGTTATCACACTACCTGGCAGCAGATGGATCTACAGATACCACCGTTCCCGCCCTAAGGGAATATCGGCTTCAGCACTTACCTTGGAGGCTCGCATATGGGCACAGATCATGTCCCATTATGTCTTTCCGAGCACTCACGAATCTTCCTTCACTGCAGACATGGCCGTTCTACTATGGTGCATCCTTACAGACCAGCCTCTGACCCTACCAAGACACATCCAGAATGCCATGGGACACGTACAGATTGCGGGCAACTTACCTTTTCCCGCCTTGGTCTCAGATCTCATCTCAGCAGCCGGAGTCTCCTACAGAGCTGGGGACACCAAAGCCATGCTTCCACGGGATGATCAATACGTCCCTAACGGGAAATATATTAGACTCCCAGCAGCCACTACTAGCCAGCCTACAGAACCGGCTGAGGACATCCCTCCATCAGCACCACAAGCACCTACAACAAACCAACTGCTCCATCAGATACTTGAAAAGTTGGATCGGCAGGAACAGAAAGCTAAGATGAGAGAGTGCCGTAACAAGCGCCGATTCACATACCTTAAGGAGCTTATTATGGGAAAATTTAAGGACTCAGACACTCCGAACTCTACTTCCTTTACCAGCACAGGGAGCCATGACGGTCCCGACTGTGGAGATACTGCTACCAGCCCACCCTTATTCCAGACAGATGGCACCGAGGACGGTGCAAAGCCTTAAGTGTGTGGAGGTCGGTTAGTACCTGACTTTCGGAGGTAATTTCTCTTCCCTAACACCAACAAATTAGGATATTTAGTTAGTTTTTCTTTTGTAGAATAGGATAAATTGCATAGTAATAGATTAGTTGCATGCATGTTCTACTTGATTGAAAAGACAATAAGTTTCTTCTAAGACCCTATCTTTAGAATAAAATTTCACTAATTTTAATCAAAACTTTTATGTTAAAATTGCTTGAAGTTGTATTTGGAACATGATTTTTGAGCTAAAGAACACACAACTTGTGAGATTTGAGCCCAAATGCATGGTTACATTATTTAACCATAATTATTTTATTCTTGTGTGTTTACTTCTCTATGATTGTAATCTACATTTTGTTTCATCCTATATGTCCAATGTTTAATATATTTATATGTTTGCATATGATTGAGGCCATTACTTGTTTAAACTCACTTATCCAAATTAAGCCTACCCTTTCAATTACCTTTGTTAGCCACTTTGAGCCTTTAAATCCCATTTGTTCTGTATTTTACCACATTACTAGCCTTAAGCGGAAAAACAATTTTATACCCTAATTGAATCTTTGATTAGCTTAAGATAGAATTGTGTGTGTTAATTAAGTATGGGAACAAAAGATAATAAGGGAATGTGTCATGATAATACAATGGGAATTTGGGTACCTACTCATGTGAAACTATAAGAATTAAAAATCTACGTGCATTGATTAGCTATGTTTATTTTTAGTTTATGTTGAAAAAAAATCCAAATTATTCAATAAATAATTAAGGGGACAAAATTACCCCAATGCTAAGTTAAGAATTCAAAGATCAATGCATGTATGATAAAATTAAAATAAAAAGTTGATACATGAGTATGGAATGTGAAAGAAAAGTTTTGGGTAGCTGGGTGTGAATTTTAAGTTATATAGAATATATATATGTTGGGTTGAAGCTTGGGTTAATTAAAGATTCAATTTATAAGCTTACTTAGCCATATATGTATCCTTACCCTTACCTTGGCCCCATTACAACCTTGAAAAGACCTTATGATGTTTGCATTAATATATTAAATGTTGTTGATTGGTTAGGTGAAGAACAAAAATTAGAAAGCATTATTAGAGAAGGATAGAGTGATTGCCCTATACACTAGAGAGATTAGAGTGTACATACATCATCAGTGAGGGTTCAATGCTTAAATTCTATGTTCCCTGCTTTCATGAGCTACCTTCTTGCATTTTTTATCTATTCTTACTGTATAAGAATTGAATTAGTGGAGTTTGATTTGTGATTGTCTTGAAAAACCTATTTACTTTTGATCAAGTAGACAAGAATCATATAGTTGCATTCATATATATAGGTTGCATTGCATTTACATGAGTTTTACATGTTCTTACTCATTTATTTTATCTCCTTCAACTAAGCATGAGAACATGCTAATGTTTAAGTGTGGGGAGGTTGATAAACCATTATTTTATGGTTTATATTGTGCTTAATTGTATGGTTTTATCAATTCTTTACCCACTTATTCATATGATTGGTATGCATTTATATTTCCTTCCTAAAATTATTACATGATTGAAAAATTTGCTTCCTAAAGACTTTTAATTATGTATTTTAATTCTCCTTCATTCCATTAGATGTCGTGATCTGTGTGTTAAGTGTTTCAGGCTTTATAGGGCATGAATGACTTGGAGATTGGAAAGGAAGCTTGCAAAAATAGAAGGAACACAAGAAATTGAGGAGATGACTAGCAAGAAGTGACGCGGAGGCATGGCTCACGCGACCGCGCGGATTGGAACTGCACAAGTGACGCGGAGGCGTGGATGACGCGCACGTGTGGCAAGGCAAAACGCCGAATGACGCGTCCGCATGAATGACGCGATCGCGTGACATGTGCGATCTGCAGAATCTGCAAAATTCGCTGGGGGCGATTTTGGACCCTGTTTTGACCCAATTTTTGGCCCAGAAAAGCAGACTAGAGTCAAGGAACATGCAGAAACAAAAACAACAATTCATTACACACAATTCTCAGTTTTAGATCTAGTTTTACTCCTCCTCTAGGTTTTATCTCTACACATTCATAGTTCTTAGGATTTTATTTTGATTGCTTTTCGCATTGGGATATTGAGAAGAGTTATTACCTCAGCAAGACTTCGTCATTCTAGTTTGTTTTCTTTACATGTCTCTTACTCTTCCATGTCCTTTGTTTATTTAGAATTATTACTGAATTATTTTTAGAGTTTATTAATACAAGAACTATCTTTATTTTCAATTGATCTCTTTGATTATTGTTTATCATGTCTTTATATATTTCCCTTTCCTATGTTATGAATTCTACATTCACAATGAGCGAGTAGTTCCATAACTTGGATGGGGGTTGATTGAAAGGAAGATCTTGAGTTGGAATGCTTAAAAGAAAAATTGTAATTGGGTTTATTGTTGGTTTGCCCTCTAGTCACTGACACTAATCCTTTTCAATTGAGCGGATTGGGACTTGTAAATAGAAATAGCTTTCCAACTTGTTTGACTTTTCCTTACCTAGTAAGGGATAACTAAACAAAAAACCCTCAATTATCAATTAATCTTGAAAGTACTCCAACAAGAATAGGGCTTTCAACTAATCTACTCCCAGCCAAGGCTTTTATTTAAAATTACACAAATTCTCTAATTTAATTTCCTGTTATTCAACTCAAACCATTTTTTGAAAATATCTGATTAAAAAAATAGCACACCTTTCTGCAACTCGTTGGGAGACGACCTGGGACTCATACTCCCAGTATTTTAATTTAAATTTTGTGACAACCTTCTAAACTGATAAGCGGATTTCTGGTTGGTTAAGAACTGTACTTGCAACGTATCTCTTATATTAATTTCTTAACTCACCAATTTCCGCCACGTCAGATGTCCCGGGTTGTCCAGTCTTATATTCCAAATCTAGAAATCCTTGCTTAGCCATAGCATTAAGATTGAGGATTGACAAGTGTTGAGGGTATTGTTGTGTGGCTCACTGGAATAGTCCCCCTATCCTCGTCACTATCAACACCAATCGTAGGCGGCTCCCCATCGTCGTCATGATCACCAAGTGCTTCTTCTCTTGGATCTGCCTCCATAGCATCGATGGAATCTCCAGCCACTTAAATATGTAATAATATTGCAAAAGCAATCTCACCAAATGTTTGACTATCTCCAATGTTGCACTCCACTTCACGATTCAAATCCAGGGTGAAAGAAGGGGATGACACCAATGCTGCAGCAGCTATACCTATAGGAGTTGAGCCTAGAAGATCCAATTGTGCCCATAAAATGAAAATTTGGAATCGATCCTCTAGAACTTCCAACCACATCTTGAAGCTTCTCATACAACTCTATAGTATGAATCTCCAAAAAGCTTATACGGCAATGAAATATTACTTGCAAGTCATTGTCACTCTATAACTCAAACAAATCGAACTTCACAAATCCTTGCCCAATTGCAATTAGGATCCTATATAATAATGACTCGCTCTCTTTTTTTCATATAACCTAGTTTTCTGTAAAATGTTATTCCGTAACTCTGCAAATGTCGTGGATAGCTTGATAAATACAGTAGATGGCTTCTTCTTGCCGATAAAATTGACACCCTCTCTAGTCTCTTTAATCTATCCCATTTCTTTACTCTACAACACTCCCACGCTAGTCCAAACTATTTACACTTTTGAAATATTTTCTCTTCAAACAAAAATCGTTGGCTTTTATTTGGTTTTCCCTTTTTCGTAACTAAGTCGTGGGTTAAAGCTGGTTTTAAGCTCCTGAGCATATAAATCATAGTACTTCTCCTTATATTATTTGTGCATGGGATTCTGGCCATAAATTATGGTGTTTAGGTGTGTTTTACTTTTCGTACATAAAAATCATAAAACCAAATAGTGGCCAACAATTCACTCTTTTTTTTAAGTTTAAATCGTAGTAATCTACTAGACTTTATATTTTTTCAAAAAACTTGTAAATATGCCATGATTTATATAAAAAGTGGGAGAGGCAAAATTATAGTGCATTCAATTTTAGGACAATTTAGTAGTATCCATCTTCAACTAGTTCAAATAAATTATCCATATTTATTCATTTTTTTTTCAAATAACAAATAAAGAAAAAAATAAAAAAAATAAAAAATAAAAAAATAAAAAAATAAAGAATACAAGCTAAGAATGGAAAAAGAAAGTTGGTATATATTGCAAAGTCCATGTTGGAGTCAAATTAGATCTTTAAGTAATAATAGCAATTTGAGTGTGTAAAAGAATTGAATCATGACTAACAACTATGTTGTTTTTACTCAATGGTAAGAATAGTGTATCGCTAAAAAAAAGAGTTTAAAATGACATGTATATTACGGTAGTTTTTGTTGCTGTCATAATTAATCTGTATTTTATGGTGATTTTTGGTGATTTTGGTAGTTTAAACCGCCATTATCATCATCCATATTTAAAACCCAAATCGACCTAATCCTAATTTGAGAGAAACACTCATGAGTCATTATGCTATTCCACTGTCATGCACTCTATGTGAGAGAAACGTTGCTATGCTATACTACATTGCCACTGCGATCTCCTCCTGTGCTCGCCTCTTGTGACGATCTTCTCTGGCAACATCTCCTCTAGCGATGATCTTATCTGCCGACACCTCCTTTAGCGGCGATTTCCTTTGGCGACATCTCCTCCAGTGGCGACCTCCTCCGACGATGTCTCCTCCAGCGACGATCTCCTTCGGCTTTCTCCTTGTCGTTCTCTGTGTGTTCTTTGCCAAAATCCTCAGTGTTTCCTTTCCGTTCGTTTTGCATTCTAGGATTCAAAAGTGTGATTTTTTACTTTTTGCTATGAATATAGTTAAATTGAACAAGAAGTACATTATTTAGATTTTTTTTATTTTAAAAAAGATAAATGTATTCTCGTTGGCGAATGAATACATATGTTGTGTTTGATAAAATAGAGTTTAATATAGATATTTTTTACTTTTCTCTCGTGGAGATTCTGAGGAGCTGTTGAAATAGGACATAGCTTGCAAGAGTGGGGTTTCTTTCAAGTAACTCTTAATCTCTTATAGTCTCTAATAATAATAGAATTTTACATCAAAGAAAACATGTATGCATAAACTTACGGTTTTATTCAATTGCAATTACTTTAACATTAAATTAGTAAACTACGGTGTTTGATGATAATGTGGGAAATAACAATGGAGTTTACAGCCTTATTTAGTGGTATTGGCTATTTTTTTTTTCGTTTATGGTTATCATGTAGGCTAACTTATTTTTTCATTAGAAAAATAAAACAAGTTAGATGGACGCTTCCTCAATCTATCCAGTTAGCAAGTACTTGAAAGAAAAATTAAGAAACAGTTTACACGATAAATTTGACTCAAAAAAAGAATGAATAGCGATTCTGATTCTCTTATTAGCCAATACTAATGAATAATGATAAAAAAATAAAACCCTATTGTTTCTGTCCACACACGCACACCTTACCAACATTCAAATTATACCAATATCTCGTATTCAAACAGGTTTTTCTTTCTAATTTCTAGATTTGTTTGGGTTAATTTGTATTTCTGTTAGGTCCATGTTTTCTACATTAGCATGTAGTTGTTTGTTCTTAGATAATTGATTTGATTATCAGATGTACTTAATTGATCAAGAAGAACCCAAATTAGTTTGAAATTAAAAAATTAGGCTATTGCATGATATATCCTTGTCTTGGAGAGTAAAATTGTCAATTGTCAAATAGAATCTTTTCTTTTAGAAAGTCAATCTGGTTATTGATTCTAGCTAAAAGTTTTTGACTTTAGAATCTTAGCATCACTTTGTTCTAGTTCAACTCAATTATTAATAAAAATGAAAAATAGACACCACATACAGCAAAACTTAATTGTTAATGAAGATGTGGTTCGTGAGAGTTCATAAAAAGAAGAATGTGAAGCTAGCTAGTTTTACAATGGCCTCAAATTAGATAACCTTATCATCTTTGAAAAGAAAGTTCAATATTGTTTTCTATTCCAACTACCCTTTTTGAGTTTTCAATGAAAAAGATAATACTCATCAATGGTCTTAATCCTTCTTTCTATTGATGAAAATTTGATGCAGGGAGTCAGATAAATCAGGAGCAATGGTGCACAAGTTGGTGGCATTAGTTTAAAGTACTATTGCAGAGGGGAGTAAGAGAGAGAAGGTTTGAAGCATTCAATAGACTGAGAATATTCCAAGTCATAAGTGTTGCTTTTCTTGGTGGACTCTTGTGGTGGCATACCCCAGAATCACACATTGAAGATCCAGTAAGAAAATTTTTGCATTTCAGTTATCAAGTTTATCTTCTTTTTCTACTTTTGTTATAACTGATAATAACATCATTTAACTTTAAATAGAAAAAAAGGTTATGGAATGTAATTGCTCTTTAAAATATGAATGAAATTTGTTTATTTTTTCTTTTAATATCCCTTGTCAAACATCACATTTACTTTGTTGTCTCAAAATTAATATATTATTTGCAGAAAATGCAACAGCTTTGGAGAATTCATTGACACAAGAATAGCAGCAAAGTGGAAGTGTTCCTCTTTGGTTGAAGGCGAGGCAGCCGGTGAGGATTAAACTTGGAAAGTTGAAGCTATTCAAGATCACGTGCAGGATTAGGTGCTGGATTGTTGTGGATTATCTTAATGAAAGGCAAAATATTCACCGGTTATATTATAATCATAAACAAGAGTCTTTTTCTTAAGAGAATAAACATTAGAATGTCTTGGTTTCTTGTGATACTGTTCCTTAGTCAAATATTTGGTGGTACAAGAAACCTTCCTTAGTCGGATTGTGATTATTATTTTATTTTATTAAGCTAAAAATTTAATTTAGTATCTTTTCAATTTTGACTTAATGGCCTTTATCCACGCATAAATGGTTTTAAACTTGCAACAAACTCGAAAATTTGTATAAAACTCCTATTTTGTATTTTTATCTTGGAAAGACACTAAGCTCCTTTAGGAAATTCAGCTTCCACGGGCTGTGTTCATGTCTCTTTATTTAAAGAATCTTCTTGTTGCTTATTTTATTAACTAGTAAAAAGAAGGATTGAATGAAAGTATTTGTTTAAATCCCATGCAAATCAAATTTCTCTTGCTATTCCTATATATAATTTTTAGGGCTTTTGTTTTAAATTATGTTACTTTATTCTTATGAAATGTAATTTGAAAATAATATATTCGCTTTATTTATTTTTTGTCTTTTTTTATCTTCTAGAAAAAAACTTAATTTATATATACACAATTATTTTGAAAAGGAAAAATTTACAAAGTTATTGTGACTACCACAAAATTATCATTTGAAAGAGGTAATTATAATTTTTTTATAGTTTCTTTTGGAATACTATTTAAGTTTTTTTTAATGTCTAATTTGCACATACAAAAATAATTTTCTTGCCTTTAGAATATATAGATTTTTTTTTAAATTCTTATTTGTAATTTCTCTTTATCATTTCAATCGATAAGTCATAGATTGAAAAATCATGAACTACACATGAGTATAAACATGGTTTAAACAAGTTCTTAGATTTCACTTTTGAGCATCGATCTCTCGCTGGTCGTCAAATTAAATGCCCTTATCCGATGAGTAGTTTTGGCAAGTGGCAAATAAAAGAGTTTTTGAACATTTAATAGTCAAACCATTTTCAGATTGTATACAAGATGATTCGACATCTCAGCATCCAATGGTAACAATGCTCAATAAAGTCGCTGGACCTGACTTGAATGAATCTATTCATTTTTTTGGGCCTATAGATGGAGATGGAGACAATGTAGAAGATAGGCATGAAACTCAAAATGAAGAGCATAATGGAAAAAATGTAGAATTTTACAAGTTGTTGAAAGATGATAATGAACAATTGTATGAAGGGTGCACAAAGTATTCAAAATCATCTTTTTTTATTAGTCTTTATCACATAAAGTGCTTATACAGAATAAGTGACAAAGCCATGGTCGAAATCCTCAAGTTAATAAAAGATGTTTTTGAAAATGCAAAGATTTCAAATACATTATATGAAGCCAAGAAAATCATAAATAAACTAGGGCTTAGTTATAAAAGATACCTGCTTGAGCTAATGATTACATGTTATATTGGAAAAAAAAGATGAAGATTTGCAAGAATGAAAAAGATGCAAGACATCTAAGTCGAATGATTCTAAAAAGAAGAAACTTATAAAGATCTTGTGGTACTTTTCCCTAAATCCGTGACTTCAATGGTTGTTTATGTGCTCTAAGACTGCCGAATCAATGCGATTGCATGCTTCAGCGGAAAACAAAGATGCAAAGATAAGGCATCCATGAGATCCTCAAAATGTACGTCTTGGTTTTGCTTCTGATGGATTCAACCCTTTTGGAACTATGCGTATAAACTATAATGCTTGGCCAGTGGTGTTTATTCCATACAATCAGCCTCCATGGGAATACATAAAGCCAACATCATTCATCTTGTCAATGATTATTCTTGGAGAAAAGTTGCCAGAGAATAACATAGACATGTACTTACAACCTCTTATCAAAGAGTTAAAGGATTTGTGGCACGATGGTGCTTAAACATTAGATAGGTTCAAGAATGAAATGTTCACGATGCAAGCAGCATTGATGTGGACAATTAGTGATTTTTCAATCCTTGGTACCTTATCTGTGTGGAACGTACATAATAAATGTGCTTTCCCTACTTGTAACTTCAACACTGATTCATATAGATTAAACTATGGTGAAAAATGGTATTTTATGTGGCATTGCCATTTCTTAGAAAGGGGCCATAAATTTAGACTAAGTCGTGCAAAATTTAATGAAAAATTTGAGTTGAGGAATCCCCTGGTAGTATTAACAGGGTCAAAAATATTGGAACAACTTAAAGGCATTAATATTTCATTTGGAAAGGAAATACAGTCAAGTCAAGTAAAGGTAAGAGGACTCGAGGAAAAATCATTAAAAAAGATGATGAATCAGAAATATGGAGGAAGAAAAGCATATTTTTTTTATCTTCCTTATTGAAAATCTAACTTATTGCGCCACAATATGGATGTTATGCACATCGAAAAGAATATTTGTGACAATGTGTTATACACTTTTCTCAATGAGATTGGAAGGTCAATGGATAATCTTAAAACTCATAGGGATCTTAAAGAAATGGGTATAAGAAAAGATCTATGACTAGATGAAAATGGGAGATATCATACATCTTTGTTCACAAAATCAAATTCAATGAAAGATATATTCTTGCGCACTATAAAAAATGTTAGTGTCAGATGGTCTATCAAGTAATATTTCACGGTGTGTTGACCTGAAGCAAAGAAAGCTATCTGGATTGAAGAGCCATGATTGTCACATCCTTATGTAGCAACTATTACCTATTGCCATCCATAATGTGCTACCAGATAAAATTACTATAGTGCTAATAGAGTTGTCTTCGTTCTTTCAATAGTTGTGTTCCAAAAGCTCAATTCTTACAGAACTTGAGAAACTCTAACCTCGAATAGTCATTATCCTTTGTCACTTAGAAATGTTGTTCCCTTCTTCTTTCTTTACAATCATGGTTCATTTAACTTGTCATCTAGTTGATGAAGCAAAATTTTGGGAGCCAGTACATTACAGGTGGATGTATCCTATTGAGAGGTAAATATCTCTTTTCATCACCTAGTAAAATTGAGATAAACACTGACTTTGATTATATCTTGTTTACTAAAGCCAATTATACAAACTAGGTATTTAGGACATTTGAAGTCTTATTTACGAGACAAAGCTAAATCAGAAGGTTCTATAGCTAAGGGATATGTGACTCAAGAAGCTCTTACGTTTTGCTCTCGATATTTAGAAGGGATTGAGACAAGATTTAATAGACCCCACGTGTTGATGATAATCTTGATGATAATTGCAGTACACATGTGAATTCTCTTTTTCCACAAATGAATAACTCTAACGGAGCTTTCACAACATTTGAGTTATTACCTATGGAAAAAAACAAGCACATCGTTTTTAAATTGTCTACATATCAAGCTGTTCATTGAGCAAGTGCTTAAAGATTTTGCACATTTCTTATTTACTTGAAAATTGTTATTTAGTTAGAGTTGAACTTTTATATTTGACAATGATTTCAAGGATTTTGTATGAAGATGATCTAAGGGTAGAAGACCTTTAAATGTAGAGATAGAAAAAAGATTCGATAAAGATATTGTTACTTGGTTTTCTCTGCAAGTAAATAGAAAATTGATAACTTTTTGCTAATATTGAGCCAATATTTGCGGATATAACTAATATATCATTCTATTATAATAGCTTATGAACCCATATATTATGAATAATATGCATGAGGATTTAAGATACCTAGCAAGCGGTCCATCATGATATGCCAAGAGATTTTCTACATTTAGTATTAATGGGTTCTCCTTTTGAACTACCAATTGAGACAATAGGTTAAAGACTCAGAATAGTGAAGTTTTTTTAATGTCTTCAACTCCTTGTGTTGCTAGCGCTAGACATGCTAATGTTAAGAATACTGATTTGTCATATTATGGCAAAATAGAGATATTATCAAACTAAACTACAATGACTGATTTCATATTACTTTATTCAAATGTAAATGGATTGACACCATTAGAAAATGGGAGTGTAGAAAGGATAGTTGGGATTTTACTTTTGTTAATTTTTCATGAGTAATACACAATGGTAATCGTGAAGAAGATGATTCATATATTGAAGCCTCACAAGTTCGAATGGTGTGTTTTGTCAATGATGAAGTGAATAAAAATTGGAGTGTTGTTGTGCATTTGAAACCAAGAGATTTATATGATTTGAGAAAAATGAAGATGATGAAGCATGCGAGAGCGAGCCTTGGTTAGAGCGAAACTTAGATTCTTTATTTAAAAATGGTGATAATCTATCATTTTTAAGAGATTAGGTAGATGATGAACTACTAGTTAATGAGATTGGAGATGACGAACACATTTCAGAATAGTTAATAGGTTAAATTAATTTATGGTATGTGTAAGAACCCATTTTTTCAAAAAAAAAATAATTCAAAAATAATAATTAATTAGATAGTTTTTGTGTCAGATAATTTTATCTATTATCCCCTCTATAATATCTTAGCGATATTCTGAAAGAGGAAATATAATTAATGACAGTCAAAGTCAAACCAGGTTAATTATGATCTTTGTGAAAAATCATAGAAGCTAGTTAGTGAGTTTTTATTATTCTCTTTCTTCTTTTTCCAAGAAAGAATTTAAGCCACATGTTTATGTACTATTTTTTAGAATAATGAAGCTCTTATCCACTCTTGTTCTTATTAATGAAGTACTTTCTTTCACCATTTTATTAATCACTCTTCACACTACACTAAGTATAATTAATAAGTAAGAAAGAAAAGAATGATTCTTTGTATTGATTCTATACACTTTCACTTCACTAAATCAAGGAGCATTCCACCACTCTTTCAAGAATCAAGATTCCTAGTTAAATCTTCCATTTTTCTTCTATCTCCTTTGAAAATCTAACAAGGTAAAGTGCATAAATCACTCTCATTTTCTCTCCTTTCTTTTTGATTTTGAGGAGTCTCCATGAGAGGTCATCTTGTTCTCTTCATGGTTTAGACAATCATCTTTAGGAACCTCAAGGAGCATGGTTATAGGCTAGCATTTCAAGAGCTAAAGGAGTTGCATCTTGATTCTTCCATTGCTCCTAAGTCTCGGCCATAATCCTTATTTTTTTTATTAATCACCAAGTTGTCCTTATTTGGAAAATCTAGTGTTTCTAACGTGTTCTAGAGTGAAGAACAAGGCTAAGGTAAGGGTGATATTGCTTGCTTGACTTCTATGTTTGATAATTGATGTGTGTGTATGCCTTCTTTGAAAATGAATGAAGCATGAGTTATATGTATGACGATTATATGATGAATTGCATTCTTGAATTGTGAATTAATACTAATTATGAACATAAGGGTTATGCTCAAATGTATAAATTGGCCGAACATTAAAATGCACTTGGGGTGAGATTCATAATCATAAAAGACACTAAGATATAAGCATAAGTCTTAAAATAAATGATTAGAGAGACTTTTAAGAAAGAAAGTGAAAGAGATGAAAAAAAGAGGTTAAAACCTAGAGTATGATCCTAGAAAAAATGTATGATGCTTCAAGAGTGACACTTAGAAAAGTTAGATAATTAATAGGGTTAATTATGTAATTAATGGAGTTTAGGACTAGAAATATAAAATAGAAGTCCTAGGGTTAAAAAATAGAATATTATATAATCTAACTAGGTCTAAGTTGAAAAGTAAGAAAAAGGTTGAGTCTAGATAAGAATCTTAATAAAGAATTAGAGGTAAGAAGGTAAAGCTAGGGTAAGAAACCAAAAATTTAGAGAATAGGTAACACCTTAGGATAATAAGGATAAAATAAGTATTATTAGTAAAAGATTTAAGGTTAATATGGTAAATTAGAGTGTATGTTAACAATTTGATTAGTAATTAACATTAGGATGATTAATTATGATACATACGGTTAATATGGTCATTTAAAAAGAAGTAAGTCTAAAATGGTTAATATGTAAGTTCTAGGGGTAAAATAGTCTTTATAAAAAGATATAATGATTATATAGTAGAATGTCACTTCTAGGTTAAATAAGAATATAAAAGACTTATAAAACTAATGAAAGCTTGGATAATGTAAGACTCCGAATTTTAAAAAGTTATTAATAAATTATTTATGATTTATTATATTTACTTGAGATTATATTTTTGGGATTTTGTATATAAACGGGGCAAATTCTTATTTATAATTTAGAGTTTTATAATTGAAAAATAATGAGTATTTTATATGCCTTAATTTTAATATTTAGATTTTTAACCTTATTTTATAAATAAAGAAAAATTAATTTACTTATCTCCAATTTTTATTAAATTGGTATTTAACTGAAAATAATTTATAGATTGATAATTAAAAGGTATTTTAAAGATGAATACTTTAAACTTAATTTGGTTTTTTAATTATTATTCTATCTTTTTATTTATTTTATACAATTACACTACTACCCCTATTTTTTAATAAAAATACTTAAACTAACCCACACCACTCCAAACTCTAACACACTACACTTACCTCTCTCACATCCCCTCACCCACGACACTCACCCTCACCAACACTCACACACACATGGTTCTAAGGAAAGAAAAGGAAGAAAGAAAGAAAGAAGGAAAGGGGAAAGGAGAAGAGGGAGATCCAAGAAAGAGAGGGAGTGCCGGTGGAAGGGGAGGACGCGCTGGAGCTAGTGGGACGCGCCGCCGCTGTCGCCATGCCCTGCCCAGTTGCCATCAAGATGACCGAACGTGAGGAGGAAAAAGCTTCCACCATCGCGTCGTCGTTGGACCTTGGAGGGGAAGGAAGCCACGCCACCGAGCCATCGTCGCCGGTCTGTCCACGAGCCGTTGCCAGAACCGTGAAGAGAGGATGGCGCGCGAGGAAGAGAGGGAGAGCCACGGCCAGTCCTATCACCGTCAGCGCCACGAGTCGCCGTCAACGAGGTCCTTGTCATCATTGCCACTCGAGTCTCGCTGCCACCGTGGGGTAGTCGTCGCACTGCCATCAGATTTCCTAACTAAGGAGGAGAAGGACGCTGTCTCGCTATGCACCGCCGTTCCGGGAACCACCGCCGCCACTGCCAGTAAGGATTTTGAGTTTGGTTTACATTCTTTTGAGATTCCGGAAACTTTATCATTGCTGCATGTTGTTATAGTCGCCGCCGCTGAAGTTTTGGTCACCGCTGCCGCTTGAGGTGGCTGCCAGGACTCCCGCCAAACTGGTTCAGAGACCGCTACTATTTTGTTTTCTTATTACAGTAAGTATTTCTGTTTCGAAAATTCTGTGTTAGTGTTCTGTTACGTGTTATTAAGGTTTTTACTGTAAGACCCGGTTAATTAACGGCTAATTAACCCATATATGAGAATTTATTCTAGAAAGCCAAAAATGTTATTTTTATGGCTAAATGTGATAGAGGAGATTGAGACGAGAATTTCGGTACCAATTTTATAGAATTCGGACCAAGATTGGACCGAACGGGCCAAACCGGTCCAACCGGACCCAAAGTGGGCCCTTGGCCCAACATAACTAAACCAAAACCCTAGTTTTCAGCACTCTCTCTCCTCACAACACACTAAACACGCTGAAAATGGAGGCTATGGAGGGAAGAACACTCTCTCAAGTTCTATCTCTCACTTGATCTTCAAACTACCATAACTTTTTATCTAGAGCTCCGATTGCCGCTCCGTTTGCGGCCACGCGTTCACCGCGGAGAGCTCTACAAAACCCATACAATTAATCTTGAGGTAAGCCACGTTTTACTGTTCGAAATTCCAGCCCTTGATTTCGAGTTTCATGAGTAAAAATGTTGAGATTTTGGGTTCTTTGATGTTATAGGACCCAACTCTCTTGAAGGAGAAGGTTAATCTTGTCTCCTTGGACCTTGGGTGTGGTAAGATTCTCAACCCTAGTGTAATTTGTTGTTCTATGAGGTTTGGGCATTGAGATGTTGTGTATGGGTATGATGATTGTGGCTTAGGTTGTGTATATGTGAATATTGGAGCTTGATTGGTGATTTTGGAAAGCTTGGAAGAGGGTTTTGTGTGATAAAATCTGTTCTTGGAGGTGTTGCTACCTTGAGAGCTTGTGGACAAGTGGTTTGGAAGTGCTCCGGTTGAGATTGGGGAATCGGCTAAGATATGGTTTCGGTTTCCCGTATCTAATATGTAATGTGGTAGGAAATACTTAGGCTAGAGGCCCTAAGATAGGCATTGAATTGATGATGTTGTGGAATGGTTGAGATATATGATGTGATCATATGTGTGATTATGAATATTGATGCCTTGATTGTGTGATATGTGAGAAAATGCATGTTGTGATATATGCTTGATGAATGATTGAGGTTGAATTGATGGGTGGTACCATATTGTTGGTGAGTATGATGATTATGTATAATGATGGTTGATTGGAAATTGATATTGTTAGAAATTGGGATGAGAAGGATGTATGACATAATATTGTGTTTATCCTTTGGCCTTTTGATTGAGAAGTGTTAAAATGGTTGGAGGTAGTTTTGAGAATTTTGGTAAAATGTCAATGCGTGAGTTGAGGATGGCTTGTTGTTGAATTTGGTACACTTTGATTGATTTCAAATAAAAGGGATGAAATTGGCATGTTTTAATTGATTTTGAAAAGAGTTGAAAGTGGCTTGTTTTGAAAATGGCACTTTGTGGTTTTGAATGAAAATATGGTTTTTGGGCATACTTTGACGGGACATAACTTGGACTACGGATCTTTGATTTGTGCCAAATCTATTTAGAAATGAAATTGGATCCGGGATGTCCATGCCGTTCGAAGAACGGGTGAAAAATGATTTAAAATGAGAGAGTTATGACCGTCGGAAGATTGGGGGTTGAATCTGTGAATTCTGCAGCTTTTAACTTAGAAAATTTTTAGCAGAATGACCCCTCGCGCGTAGGCACACTTGGCGCGTATGCGCTGTTCTTCGAGAAAGCATCATCCACGCGTGCGCGTGGAGTGCGCGTACGCGTGGCCCTGTTTTCATCCCAAAGTTGATTTTTGAGTTTTAAAAGCCAAACTTCATACTTCAAAGCCTCCGATCTCACCACTTATGTCTTAAATCATTATGATATGCCTAGCATGAGGAAAAGGGCTAGTGAATGTGGTAACTTGCGAGTAAAGCAAGGGAAAAATGAATGATCCATGAGGATCAAAGATGATTATGTGAGATGTGGAGGATGGCGGTGGAAGTGCTTGTTATGCCATGGGCCGAATGGTCGTAATTGTTAATGAATTGGCTAGTTATGGATTTAACCGTGAGCCGGATGGCTGGATTATGCCGTGTGGCGGCGGAGCCATGTTTATGGCTAAGTATAAATGCATATATGCTGTTGAATGAATTGTGAATGTTTGCACTTCCACCATTGGAGATGAGGGTTTCCCTGGGTAGTAGCAGTGGCTAGCCACCACGTGCTCCAGGTTGAGACTCGAAGCTCTTTTGACCCTATGTCGTAAGTGTGGTCGGGCACTGTGAAAGGCCCGGATGAGCTCGCCCCCGTAAATATTCACCAGTGAGGGTGATGGATATGGATCATGTTTATGATCAAGTTTATGATGAGTATAACTCGAGTTGGGGATGCACGACAGAGGGACAGTCCAATGGTTAGCTACCAGGACTTGTCGGGTTGGCTCTATAACCGACAGATGATATCATCAGCCACTAGGGACAGGCATGCATCATAAGCATACTACATGAATTGTTTGAGATTGCCTATTTGACTGCATATTACTTGCTAATTGTCTAAATGCCTTATCTGTTCCTATTTGTAAATCTCTTGTCTGATATAACTGTGTTTGCTATATTATACTCCTGCTGGTGGTTGGGAGGTCTGAAGGAATTGGAAAGGGAAGTATTAGTTAGACTGAAGGATCTTTAGTCAGTTGCCACTTACGGTTTAGCTTGTTTATAAGCTTTGATATTATCTGGAGGAAGCTCTAGGATTGCCTTCGGCTTTCCTCTATTATTATGTATTATATATGTGGAAGCTGTTACTGTGCTGGGGACCTCTGGTTCTCACCCATGCGGATTTTGTGGTTTTCAGATGCAGGACGCGAGGCTTCTCGTTGAGGCATGCTGGAGACTTCTGGATTAGTGAAGATCCTTTGTTCTCGGGATTCTGTTTTGGGTTATATATCTTGTTTAGATACTTTTATCTCCATTAAATAATACAAACTGTGATGACTCCTTCTAGAGGGGATTTTTGGAGAATAGGTTTTCTGTATTTGTGTCCCTTTGGGTTTCCTTTGGGGTTTCCTTATTTTATCATATTTATATATTGCTATGCTCGGACCGGTTCTCTTCGCAGCCGGGTTTTGAGTCTTGATATTCTTGTTTTTGACACTCTTTATATATATGATCTCGCGTTAGCTTATCCCGGTTCGTTACGTTATCGATCGGAGTGTTGCCCGTTCGAGTTACGGTTTTTTTGTTTACCCCCTTTTTCTACAAAGGCTCCTAGTTATAATCAATTATTCATACTACTATACGTACTAAATTTTTGTTTTAGAGGTCGTAATACCTTGCCATCTCTGAATTATGACTTAAGCATAAGACTTTGTATGGTAGGGTGTTACATGATGGTATCAGAGCCAGAACCCGGATCGATGTGCCAGCGAGGGCGCTGGACTCCCTTAGGGGGGTGGATTGTAAGGCCCACATCGGTTGGGGTGGGGAACGAAGCATGCCTTATAAGGGTGTGGATACCTCTCCCTAGCATGACGCGTTTTGACGAGTGAGTGTGGGGGGTTTCGGCTAGCATCCTTATCGTCAAAGGCAAAACTGTGAGGCCTTGTGTGCCAAAGCGGACAATATCGTGCTAGCGGGTGGTCTGGGCTGTTACAGACATTGTAAGGCCCACATCGGTTGGGGAGGGGAACGAAGCATGCCTTATAAGGGTGTGGATACCTCTCACTAGCATGACACGTTTTGACGAGTGAGTGTGGGGGGCTTCGGCTAGCATCCCTATCGTCAAAGGCAAAACCGTGAGGCCTTGTGTGCCAAAGCGGACAATATCGTGCTAGCGGGTAGTCTGGGCTGTTACAGATGGTATCAGAGCCAGAACCCGGATCGATGTGCCAGCGAGGGCGCTGGACTCCCTTAGGGGGGTGGATTGTAAGGCCCACATCGGTTGGGGAGGGGAACGAAGCATGCCTTATAAGGGTGTGGATACCTCTCACTAGCATGACGCGTTTTGACGAGTGAGTGTGGGGGGCTTCGGCTAGCATCCCTATCGTCAAAGGCAAAACCGTGAGGCCTTGTGTGCCAAAGCGGACAATATCGTGCTAGCGGGTAGTCTGGGCTGTTACAGATAAGGCCCACATCGGTTGGGGAGGGGAACGAAGCATGCCTTATAAGGGTGTGGATACCTCTCCCTAGCATGACGCGTTTTGACGAGTGAGTGTGGGGGGTTTCGGCTAGCATCCCTATCGTCAAAGGCAAAACCGTGAGGCCTTGTGTGCCAAAGCGGACAATATCGTGCTAGCGGGTGGTCTGGGCTGTTACAGATGGTATCAGAGCAGTTCGTTCCTGTAGAGCCTGAGGAATGGACTGACTATGCTTCTGTGCATTCTCTGTGTGTGTGTTATGTGCTACTAGTATATCTGCTTGATATAATTGGCATAAACGTTCATGAGCATGCATTTGGGACTTTGAAGCACTAGACTTCCGATATTGAGACTGATCAACTTAATATTGATTGTTTGGTGTGTATAGGAACCAAATGGCGTCTCGTGGACGCGGTAGAGGCCGTGGGAGAGGACATACGAATGCTCGTGCACCGGAGACTAATCCTAATGACCCGGTGAACTTTATGACTGCGTTGGAGAACATGGCTGCTGCTATGCAAGCCACTGCTGAGGCTCTTGGTCAACAGATGAACAACCATGGTAATGACGGAGGTGGAGTTCAGGGTCCGATGACACTGGCGAACTTTTTGAAGGTTAATCCACCGAAGTTCAAGGGAACTACTAGCCCGACTGAAGCCGATACGTGGTTTCAAGCCATGGAACGAGCACTGCAAGCGCAGGTGGTACCTGAAGGGCAGCGTGTAGAGTTTGCTACCTATTTGCTCACTGGGGAAGCGTCGCATTGGTGGCAAGGAATCCGACGCCTCCTGCAGCAGGGTGATGATTATATCACCTGGAATGTCTTCCAAGAGGAGTTCTATAAGAAGTACTTTCCGACTTCTGCTAGGACGGCCAAGGAGCTTGAATTGTTGCAGCTGAAGCAGGGTACTATGTCCGTATCTGAGTATACTGACAAGTTTGAGGAGCTGTTCAGATTCTCTCGTATGTGTCAAGGGACTCCGGTGGAATATGAGGAATGGAAGTGTGTTAAGTACGAAGGAGGACTCCGGAGCGATATTTTCAGTTCAGTGGGACCAATGGAGATTAGGACTTTCTCCGAGTTGGTGAACAAGTGTAGGGTTGCTGAAGAGTGTGTGAAGAGGGCAACCGCTGAGAAAGGAAGTCACAAAGGATCATTTTTACAGAACCGAGGGAAGAACTTTGCACCTAGAGGTCCGCCTTTCAAGAGGGGAGGTTCTTTTAGGAGGCCCAACAACAACTACTCCCAAGGGAAAAAGGTTTGGGAAGCAGCCTCAAAATGATCAAGCTTGTACTAGGTGTGGAAGTCACCATCCGGGAGTACCATGCAAGGTTGGATGGGGTTTGTGCTACAATTGTGGAAAAGCGGGGCATAAAGCCGCAAGTTGTCCAGAGAAGCAAAAGCAAGGTGCTGGGAAAGCACAACAGACTGGTCGGGTGTTCACCACCTCAGCTGTGGGTGCAGAGGGATCCGAGACACTCATTTGAGGTAATTGTGAAATGGCTGGTCAAACTTTAAATGCTTTATTTGATTCGGGAGCATCGCATTCATTCATTGCATTTGAGAAAGCCCATGAGTTAGGGTTGAAGATCGTAACCTTAGGTTATGACTTAAAAGTGTATAATGCTACCCATGAAGCCATGGTAACTAGACTAGGATGCCCGAAAATTTCGTTTAGGTTCAAGCAGCGTGATTTTGTCCATAATCTAATCTGCTTACCGATGATCGGTCTTGATCTTATCTTGGGATTGGACTGGTTATCCGAAAACCATGTCCTGCTTGATTGTTCTACCAAGTCGGTGTACTTTATGCCGGAGGATACAGAAGGGCCGGTTGTGGTGAATAATTATTACTTGAATTCAATGATGGTGAACTGTTCTGGAACCGAATGTCAGGGTATCCTGTTGTTAACCGCGGGTGTTTTGGGTGATGATCAAAGGTTGGATCAGATTCCGGTAGTGTGTGAGTTTCCGGAAGTGTTTCCCGACGATATTGAGGAATTTCCACCTAACCGAGAGGTCGAGTTTGCTATTGAGTTGGTGCCTGGGGCGGGACCAATCTCAAGTGCTCCTTATAGGATGTCACCGTTAGAGATGGCCGAGCTAAAGTCTCAGTTAGAGGAATTGTTGGGTAAGAACTTTATCCGACCAAGTGTTTCCCCGTGGGGTGCTCCAGTGTTACTGGTAAAGAAGAAAGATGGAAGTATGCGGCTCTGTGTGAATTACAGGCAGCTGAACAAGGTCACCATAAAGAATAAGTACCCATTGCCGAGGATTGATGATCTCATGGATCAGTTACAAGGAGCTGGGATTTTCTCTAAGATCGATTTGCGATCCGGTTATCACCAGATAAGGGTGAGGGGTGAGGATATCCCTAAGACCGCTTTCAGGACTCGTTATGGTCATTACGAGTACACTGTAATGTCCTTTGGGTTGACGAACGCTCCTACAGTATTCATGGATTACATGAATAGAGTGTTCCGTCCGTTTCTGGATAAATTCGTGGTTGTCTTCATTGACGATATACTAATTTACTCCAAGACTGAAGAAGAGCATGCGGAACACTTGCGGACCGTGTTGCATATTTTAAAGGAGAAGAAACTCTATGCGAAACTGTCTAAGTGTGAGTTCTGGAAGAGTGAGGTAAAGTTTTTGGGTCACGTGGTGAGTAAGAAGGGAATAGCCGTAGATCCAACCAAGGTAGAAGCTGTGATGGATTGGAAGCAACCAACCATAGTAACTGAGATAAGGAGTTTTCTGGGTTTAGCTGGCTATTACCGAAGGTTCATCAAAGGCTTTTCGCAATTAGCTTTGTCGTTGACAAAGTTAACTCGCAAAGACACTCCGTTTGTTTGGACTCCTGAGTGCGAGGAGAGCTTTCAGACATTGAAGAAAAAGTTGACCACTGCACCTGTGTTAGTGTTACCTGAGCCGAACGAGCCTTTTGAGGTGTATTGTGATGCATCATTAAAGGGCCTAGGGTGCGTGCTGATGCAGCATCATAATGTGGTGGCGTATGCCTCACGACAGTTGAGACCTCACGAAGTTAGTTATCCTACGCACGATTTGGAACTCGCTGCGGTTGTGTTTGCCTTGAAGGTGTGGAGGCATTATCTCTATGGGGTTAAGTTCCAAGTCTTCTCCGATCACAAGAGCTTGAAATACCTCTTTGATCAGAAAGAGCTTAATATGAGGCAAAGGAGGTGGATAGAATTGTTGAAAGACTATGACTTTGAGTTAAATTACCATCCTGGAAAGGCGAATATAGTGGCGGATGCGTTAAGTCGAAAGTCGTTATATGCATCTTGGATGATGCTTCAAGAGGAGAAGTTGCTCAAGGGATTCGAGAGTCTAAAAATTGGTGCTCGAGAAGTATCTGGAACCTTGTGTTTGAGCCGATTAGAAATCTCGAGTGACTTTAAGTCCGAACTCCTAAAGGCTCATGAAAATGATGAAGCGTTATGGAAGGTGTTACCGGCTATCGAGCAAGGAAAATAGTGGAGAGTGTCGGAAGAAAAAGATGGGTTATGGAGATTCAAGGGTAGGATCATTGTGCCGGATGTTGGCACTTTGAGGCAAGATATCTTAAAGGAGGCACACAAAAGCGGATTCTCCATTCACCCAGGGAGTACTAAGATGTACCATGATTTAAAGGCGATGTTTTGGTGGCCGGGTATGAAGAATGATGTGGCGGAATATGTTTCAAAGTGCTTAACTTGTCAAAAGGTAAAGATTGAACATCGAAGACCTTCCAGGATGTTGAAACCCTTAGAGGTTCCGCAATGGAAGTGGGAAAGTATTGCAATGGACTTTGTGTCGGGATTGCCAAGGACTAGGACTGGTTTTGATGCTATCTGGGTGATCGTGGACCGACTGACGAAGTCAGCTCACTTTTTACCCGTTCGGATGACTTACACCCTTGAGGAGTTAGCTCGGTTATACATAAAGGAGATTGTGAGACTCCATGGTGTACCTGCTACTATAATCTCTGATAGAGATCCTCGTTTCACTTTGAGGTTCTGGGGTGCATTTCAGAAATCTTTTGGAACTCGATTAAGCTTGAGTACAGCGTACCATCCTCAAACAGATGGTCAATCCGAGAGGACGATCCAAACACTAGAGGATATGTTGAGAGCTTGTGTTTTGGACCAACCGGCGAGTTGGGATCGGTATATGCCGTTAGTAGAGTTTGCATACAATAATAGTTACCATGCGAGCATCGGAATGGCTCCGTATGAGGCTTTGTATGGGAGAAAATGTCAATCTCCACTATGTTGGTATGAAGCTGGAGAGAAAGGCTTGTTGGGGCCGGAAATGATAGCTGAGACCACTGAACAAGTCAAGAAAATCCGAGATAGGATGCTTACGGCGCAGAGTCGTCAAAAGAGTTACGCCGATCAAAGGCGGAAGCCCTTAGAATTTGAGGCAGGAGATCATGTTTTCCTGAAAGTTACTCCGACCACAGGAGTAGGTAGAGCGATTAAAGCAAAGAAGTTGAATCCTCGATACATTGGTCCATTTCAGATCCTGGAGAGGATTGGGCCGGTGGCGTATCGGGTGGCTCTACCACCCCATCTTTCAAACCTGCACGACGTATTTCACGTGTCGCAGCTTCGAAAGTACACTCCTGATGCTAGCCATGTGTTAGAACCTGAATCGGTTCAGTTAAGGGAAGATTTGTCGCTTCGAGTGGCTCCAGTCAGAATTGATGATACTAGTATCAAACGGTTGCGTGGAAAAGAGGTTTCATTAGTCAAAGTGGCTTGGAGTCGAGGCGGTGTTGAGGAACACACTTGGGAACTTGAGTTAGAGATGCGAACGGATTATCCGCACTTATTCTCAGGTAATTGAATTTGAATTTTGTGGGCAAAATTCCCAATTAGGTGGGTAGAATGTAAGACCCGTTTAATTAACGGCTAATTAACCCATATATGAGAATTTATTCTAGAAAGCCAAAAATGTTATTTTTATGGCTAAATGTGATAGAGGAGATTGAGACGAGAATTTCGGTACCAATTTTATAGAATTCGGACCAAGATTGGACTGAACGGGCCAAACCGGTCCAACCGGACCCAAAGTGGGCCCTTGGCCCAACATAAATAAACCAAAACCCTAGTTTTCAGCACTCTCTCTCCTCACAACACACTAAACACGCTGAAAATGGAGGCTATGGAGGGAAGAACACTCTCTCAAGTTCTATCTCTCACTTGATCTTCAAACCACCATAACTTTTTATCTAGAGCTCCGATTGCCGCTCCGTTTGCGGCCACGCGTTCACCGCGGAGAGCTCTACAAAACCCATACAATTAATCTTGAGGTAAGCCACGTTTTACTGTTCGAAATTCCAGCCCTTGATTTCGAGTTTCATGAGTAAAAATGTTGAGATTTTGGGTTCTTTGATGTTATAGGACCCAACTCTCTTGAAGGAGAAGGTTAATCTTGTCTCCTTGGACCTTGGGTGTGGTAAGATTCTCAACCCTAGTATAATTTGTTGTTCTATGAGGTTTGGGCATTGAGATGTTGTGTATGGGTATGATGATTGTGGCTTAGGTTGTGTATATGTGAATATTGGAGCTTGATTGGTGATTTTGGAAAGCTTGGAAGAGGGTTTTGTGTGATAAAATCTGTTCTTGGAGGTGTTGCTACCTTGAGAGCTTGTGAACAAGTGGTTTGGAAGTGCTCCGGTTGAGATTGGGGAATCGGCTAAGGTATGGTTTCGGTTTCCCGTATCTAATATGTAATGTGGTAGGAAATACTTAGGCTAGAGGCCCTAAGATAGGCATTGAATTGATGATGTTGTGGAATGGTTGAGATATATGATGTGATCATATGTGTGATTATGAATATTGATGCCTTGATTGTGTGATATGTGAGAAAATGCATGTTGTGATATATGCTTGATGAATGATTGAGGTTGAATTGATGGGTGGTACCATATTGTTGGTGAGTATGATGATTATGTATAATGATGGTTGATTGGAAATTGATATTGTTAGAAATTGGGATGAGAAGGATGTATGACATAATATTGTGTTTATCCTTTGGCCTTTTGATTGAGAAGTGTTAAAATGGTTGGAGGTAGTTTTGAGAATTTTGGTAAAATGTCAATGCGTGAGTTGAGGATGGCTTGTTGTTGAATTTGGTACACTTTGATTGATTTCAAATAAAAGGGATGAAATTGGCATGTTTTAATTGATTTTGAAAAGAGTTGAAAGTGGCTTGTTTTGAAAATGGCACTTTGTGGTTTTGAATGAAAATATGGTTTTTGGGCATACTTTGACGGGACATAACTTGGACTACGGATCTTTGATTTGTGCCAAATCTATTTAGAAATGAAATTGGATCCGGGATGTCCATGCCGTTCGAAGAACGGGTGAAAAATGATTTAAAATGAGAGAGTTATGACCGTCGGAAGATTGGGGGTTGAATCTGTGAATTCTGCAGCTTTTAACTTAGAAAATTTTTAGCAGAATGACCCCTCGCGCGTAGGCACACTTGGCGCGTATGCGCTGTTCTTCGAGAAAGCATCATCCACGCGTGCGCGTGGAGTGCGCGTACGCGTGGCCCTGTTTTCATCCCAAAGTTGATTTTTGAGTTTTAAAAGCCAAACTTCATACTTCAAAGCCTCCGATCTCACCACTTATGTCTTAAATCATTATGATATGCCTAGCATGAGGAAAAGGGCTAGTGAATGTGGTAACTTGCGAGTAAAGCAAGGGAAAAATGAATGATCCATGAGGATCAAAGATGATTATGTGAGATGTGGAGGATGGCGGTGGAAGTGCTTGTTATGCCATGGGCCGAATGGCCGTAATTGTTAATGAATTGGCTAGTTATGGATTTAACCGTGAGCCGGATGGCTGGATTATGCCGTGTGGCGGCGGAGTCATGTTTATGGCTAAGTATAAATGCATATATGCTGTTGAATGAATTGTGAATGTTTGCACTTCCACCATTGGAGATGAGGGTTTCCCTGGGTAGTAGCAGTGGCTAGCCACCACGTGCTCCAGGTTGAGACTCGAAGCTCTTTTGACCCTATGTCGTAAGTGTGGTCGGGCACTGTGAAAGGCCCGGATGAGCTCGCCCCCGTAAATATTCACCAGTGAGGGTGATGGATATGGATCATGTTTATGATCAAGTTTATGATGAGTATAACTCGAGTTGGGGATGCACGACAGAGGGACAGTCCAATGGTTAGCTACCAAGACTTGTCGGGTTGGCTCTATAACCGACAGATGATATCATCAGCCACTAGGGACAGGCATGCATCATAAGCATACTACATGAATTGTTTGAGATTGCCTATTTGACTGCATATTACTTGCTAATTGTCTAAATTCCTTATCTGTTCCTATTTGTAAATCTCTTGTCTGATATAACTGTGTTTGCTATATTATACTCCTGCTGGTGGTTGGGAGGTCTAAAGGAATTGGAAAGGGAAGTATTAGTTAGACTGAAGGATCTTTAGTCAGTTGCCACTTACGGTTTAGCTTGTTTATAAGCTTTGATATTATCTGGAGGAAGCTCTAGGATTGCCTTCGGCTTTCCTCTATTATTATGTATTATATATATGGAAGCTGTTACTGTGCTGGGGACCTCTGGTTCTCACCCATGCGGATTTTGTGGTTTTCAGATGCAGGACGCGAGGCTTCTCGTTGAGGCATGCTGGAGACTTCTGGATTAGCGAAGATCCTTTGTTCTCGGGACTCTGTTTTGGGTTATATATCTTGTTTAGATACTTTTATCTCCATTAAATAATACAAACTGTGATGACTCCTTCTAGAGGGGATTTTTGGAGAATAGGTTTTCTGTATTTGTGTCCCTTTGGGTTTCCTTTGGGGTTTCCTTATTTTATCATATTTATATATTGCTATGCTCGGACCGGTTCTCTTCGCAGCCGGGTTTTGAGTCTTGATATTCTTGTTTTTGACACTCTTTATATATATGATCTCGCGTTAGCTTATCCCGGTTCGTTACGTTATCGATCGGAGTGTTGCCCGTTCGAGTTACGATTTTTTTGTTTACCCCCTTTTTCTACAAAGGCTCCTAGTTATAATCAATTATTCATACTACTATACGTACTAAATTTTTGTTTTAGAGGTTGTAATACCTTGCCATCTCTGAATTATGACTTAAGCATAAGACTTTGTATGGTAGGGTGTTACATTTACGATATTAATGTTCTAGGAGTTAGTAACTGAGATTGCATGTTGTGATTTAAAGCTATTTATGTTGTTGTGAAAGTGTGCGGAGCTGTGAATTGAAGCTGTCGTTGAATTCAAGGCGAGAGAAAAGGGATTCGTTGATGCGTTTGGGTTATAGGTTCGACTTGTCAAGGTAGAGACTTTTTCAAAAAACACAATTTTATAATTTGGAATTGTTATAAATGGATATTGATGTGAGAAATGCACTTTTTAGTGATTGTACAAGTCTTATGTATTGTTTGGCTATTTTGGATGAATATGCTTGTTTGTTTGATTAGATTATTGTTTAGTTTTGTTAAACGGACGGTTGCTGAATTGTTTCTTTAAATTTTTAAAAATGAGTTTGATCCGTTGAAAATGATTTGAGTTTGAATCGCTTTCTTTGGAATATGAAAATGATATGAATTTTTGGAATCAGCTTGATTTCGAACTGATTAGGGGAGATGCTACCGAAATTTTATTATGAGGTTTTAGACTCTGTTTAAAATGTTATTTAGAAAAAGATTGGATTTGATAGATTCTATTATTTGATTCTTGATTTATTAAGAAATAAGTATGTTTCAAGTTTAATCTATTTAAGAAAGGTATATGTTTTAAGGTTGATTTAAATATGAAAAGACCTATGTTTTGGAGTTTGATTAAAGAAGTATCCTAGAGGAGTTTTAGTGGATTTAAAGGAAATTGAACTTTGATTGATTAGGTTCGTTTGTTGATGTTTTGAGGAAAAATTTTAAAGTATTCTTTATATTTTGATTTAGCAAGACTAAAAAAATTTTGAGCCTTTGAGAATGTTTTCGATTGAAGAATGAAACTGAAATTGGTTTTAGGTTTAAATAATTTGGTTTTGAAATTGGTTCGGAAATTTTGGCTTACATGCTTTGGTTTAGTTTTAATCTCCATTTTAATTGATTCCAATTTAAGTAACTATGATTTCGAGGATTTTTAAAGAATTTACGAAATAAGATAGGTTATTCTCCCCTAGAGTTGAGGCTTTGTCGAGGTAGTTAATTGATAACTCCAATTTGAAGTAGTTAAACAGATGATTTAAAGTGAAGAATTTTGAGGAAAAAATGGCTTATGAGCTTGAAATAACTTGAGATATGATGAGGATTTTTAAAATTTAGACAAAGATGAGTTTGATTTTGGTTTCAAAGTAAAGTTATTTTAGAAAAAGTGATATATGGCATGAATGATAATTTGACTTGATATGGATTGTTGAGGAAGTGAGAAAATTATGATGAATGAATGATATGAAATTATTACTTGGCTTATGAACTTCCAGTTATCTGAGATACAAATCTCCCTGGGTAAGATACAGTGGCTTGCCACCGCGTGCTCCAGGTCGAGACTCGATACTCTGTTGACCCTACGTCGCAAGAGGTGGTCAAATACTTTAACGCCCTAGAAATTCCCCAATGAGCTGAATTTATTGATGATTGAGAAAAAGCTATGCATAGACTCTTGGGAATGCGTGCACAGGGGACTGTCCAGGGTTTAGCAGCCAGACATGTCGGGTTAGCTTTGTAACCGACAGACGAAACTCATCAGCCATAGGACAGGCATTCATCATATACATTTATGTGACATTATTTGGGTTGTATATTGTAATTGGTTTGTCTATGTGAATAATTATGTTTAACTGCTAATTGCTCTACTTGATGTAACTGCTTTGATTGTGTTTGAACTTTCTTACTTATGTTTGTGACTGAGATTAAGTGGTTTATGGTGAATTGGATGTTGATTGAGTTGTTTGGGCCTATGGTCGTGATTGGCTTGTGTTTTTGGTTTAGTAAAGTATGAAAAATCAAACTGGTTCAGCATAGACTTAATGAACCTATACTTAGAACAGCTTGGTCATTTATACTGTCTAGTATATTTGATATAAAAGGAAAGGTTTTGGATTTTTGAAGAATTAAAGGATTTGTCTTTTAAAAAGGATTTCGGATTTTTGAATGTGAATCTTTGATTTTTGAATGGATACATAAGGCGGGCAACGATCACTATATACTGAAAACAGTTTTATTTTAAGTATCTTATTATAGTAATTCTCTAACCCTATAGTGAGAACCAGCGATGATGATGTTCTCACTCCCCTACAGGTGTTTCCTTTCAGGGTATGGACGAAGAAGTCATGAAGAGTTTATTTTGTTTTCTGTTTACACGATATTTTGTTTTGTTTTATTTATTACATTTTCTTCGCCTTTAACTTTACAAGTTTTGTAAGAGGGATAGGAATTTCATATGAAATGCTTGTAAATTAATATTATGTATATATTCTTTGGAAGTATTGTAAATGGGTTGTAAGTATGGATTTATGTTTACAAGTAAAAGGTCTTTTGAAAATACGGTTTTAAGTTTTAAACAGGCTCCTTTTTCAGTATTAAATATTTTAAGAGTCGTCGTAATACCTAAGCTATCAGAGTGGCATAGGAAGAAGCATGACATTTTGATACCTAGGATGTACATGTAACATGATATCCAAGGTTGAGAAAAGAATCTCTTGAGTTATACCATGGCTGTGTACTGGTGAGCGAGTTGAGCAAAATACCACTACACTATACCCCAAAGAGAAGCAAAAGACCCAAGATTGCAAGCTGGCCACCTGGTAGTGTAGAGATGGGACCGCCTAGCCAGTTAGTATAGGCATGCCCAAATGAAATGAAGAGTCGTTTTCCAGTTCGAAGAAATATTCTGACTTCACAATAAGATGTTTGTTTATTGTGAGACTTCTGTGTGAGACTACGCCCTTTATTTTGGCACGACTTCTATGTGAAACTGCGCACCGGTTGGAAAACCATATCCGGAACATGTGTTCGGGTAATGTCCGGAGTGGGTAGAAAATCGACACATGAGCTCATGGCCTACACTAAGATAAGGCATGAACCATACTTGATTGTTCATTTCTATGTGATTGAATGTGTGTATTTTGATTGTTACTTATGCCTTGCAATTCTTTTGCTTGTATGTGCTTTTTATCAATTAACTTTAGTAAATGAAAACTTAGTATGAAAGACAACTAGTTCCCTATCAAGACTTTGGTTAGTACGAAAACCTTTTTGTTCTTTGTTATCGCCCTACTGGGAACCATTGATTCTCACCCCCCCTTTCTCCTCCCAAAACCACAGATGGAATCGGGAGTCATCTTCATTGACTATCCTCTACTAGCCCGCTACGATAATCCCACATGGGGCAGCACCTTCCTGTGGGGCGAGCAAAGTATGGAGATGCACATGCTCCTGAAGAGATTTTTCTCTCATCCCCTTCTCTCTCAGGATTTTGATCTTAATTTTCCTTACGAATTTCTATTATCTGAGTTACACCCAAGCGACCTCCATCCCCCTTTTTCGCCACAACACTTCTATCAGACAGAGCCGGAGCCAGAGAAACCTTTCAACACTCAGTCTATTTATCCTGATTAGTTTGACCATGTACCTGAGTCTTTGATACCGGTGGAGCCTGTGGTGGATTACCAGCCGTGGGAGCTGATGAATGATCAATTTGGTTCTTTAGGAGAGGTCTTCAAGCCAGCCATGCCTAATGGCTTCTTGTCGATCCCTTTCGACAAGATACCATCTGATGTCACTCCATCTTGGGAGGACGCAATGATCATTGGTCTGACTTCTAGCCCATAGTAGTATAGTCTATTTTCCCTCACATTAGCATATTTTATGAGAGGTTAGGATCTTTTGGGTAGCAGCCCGACTCCAATCTAGGGTGGCCTGTACGAAGCCGGAGTTTGGTGCTTAGTATATGCGTCTCTCTCTCTCTCTCTCTCTCTCTCTGTGTGTGTGTGTGTGTGTGTGTGTGTGTGTGTGTGTGTGTGTGTGTGTGACTTCATGGAGCGCAGCGAGCATCGTATCATGCGACGTCTTAATCGCATAGACTAGGTGTTTGTATCATAGGGCATTCAGCTACCCCCTCTCCCTGACTCTCCCGCTTCTGATGAGGAGGATCACGAGGCAAAGCACGAGGAGGAGCATGTTGAAATGCCGGTTCAGCAGGAGGCACCTCCACGGACGCAGGCTACTCAGGAGACCCAGCAGCCTTCTGGTATGCGTAATCGTGATCATCAACAATGGCGCCAAAGGACTTGGAGCTCTTAGACATGAATCACACTTTGTCACTATTCCGCACAACTAACCAGCAAGTGTACTGGATCGTCCAAGTAATAAACCTTACGTGAGTAAGGGTCGATCCCACGGAGACTGTCGGCTTGAAGCAAGCTATGGTCACCTTGTAAATCTCAGTCAGGCGAACTCAGATGGTGATGGAGAATTGATAATTAAAAGATAAATAAAACATAAAATAAAGATAGAGATACTTATGTAATTCTTTGGTTGGAATTTCAGATAAGCGTATGAAGATACTTTGTTCCTCCTGAACCTCTGCTTTCCTATTGCCTTCTTCCAATCATTCATACTCCTTTCTATGGCAAGCTTTGTGTTGGGCATCACTGTTGTTAATGGCTACTTCCCGTCCTCTCAGTGAAAACGTTCCAAATGCGCTGTCACCGCACAGCTAATCATCTGTCGGTTCTCGATCATGTCGGAATAGGATCCATTGATCCTTTTGCGTCTGTCACACGCTCCACAATCGCGAGTTTGAAGCTTGTCACAGTCATCTCTTCCCAGATCCTACTCAGAATACCACAGACAAGGTTTAGACGTTCCGGATCTCAAGAATGGCCGCCAATACTTCTAGCCTATACCACGAAGGTTCCAATCTTAGATTAGAAACCCAAGAGATACGCATTCAAGCCATTGCTAGTAGAACAGAGGTGGTTGTCAGGCACATGTTCATAGGTGAGAATGATGATGAGTGTCACGGATCATCACATTCATCAAGTTAAAGAACGAATGAATATCTTGGAGAAGAAATAGACTTGAGTTGAATAGAAAAACAATAGTACTTTGTATTAATTCATGAAGAACAGCAGAGCTCCACACCTTAATCTATGGTGTGTAGAAACTCCACCGTTGAAAATACATAAGAACAAACGTGTCTAAGATAGCATAAGACTTATCCAATATTAAAAGTACAATAGTATAAGGTCCTATTTATAGAGAACTAGTAGCCTAGGGTTTACAGAAATCAGTAATTAATGCAGAAATCTTCTTCCAGGCCCACTTGGTGTGTGCTTGGGCTGAGCATTGAAGCTTCCATGTGTAGAGACTTTTCTTGGAGTTAAACGCCAGCTTTTGTGCCAGTTTGGGCGTTTAACTCCAGCTTTTGTGCCAGTTTTGGAGTTAAACGCCAGAATTCTTGAGCTGACTTGAAACACCTGTTTGGGCTATCAAATCTTGGGCAAAGTATGGACTATTATATATTGCTGGAAAGCCCAGGATGTCTACTTTCCAACGCAATTGAGAGCGCGCCAATTGGACTTCTGTAGCTCCAAAAAATTCACTTCAAATGCAGGGAGGTCAGAATCCAACAGCATCTGCAGTCCTTTTTCAGCCTCTGTATCAGACTTTTGCTCAGGTCCCTCAATTTCAGCCAGAAAATACCTGAAATCACAGAAAAATACACAAACTCATAGTAAAGTCCAGAAGAGTGATTTTTATTTAAAAACTAATAAAATATAATAAAAACTAATTAAAATATACTAAAATCATACTAAAAACAATGCCAAAAAGCGTATAAATTATCCGCTCATCACAACACCAAACTTAAATTGTTGTTGCCCCCAAGCAACTGAAATTCAAATAGGATAAAAAAAGAGAATATACAATGAATCCCAAAAACAGCTATGAAGATCAATATTAATTAGATGAGCGGGGCTTTTAGCTTTTTGCTTCTGAACAGTTTTGGCATCTCACTTTATTCCTTGAAGTTCAGAATGATTGGCATCTATAGGAACTCAGAATCCAGATAGTATTATTGATTTTCCTAGTTAAGTATGTTGGTTCTTGAACACAGCTACTTTATGAGTCTTGGCCATGGCCCTAAGCACTTTGTTTTCCAGTATTACCACCGAATACATAAATGCCACACACACATAACTGGGTGAACCTTTTCAGATTGTGACTCAGCTTTGCTAGAGTCCCCAATTAGAGGTGTCCAGGGTTCTTAAGCACACTCTTCTTTTTGCTTTGGACCTCGACTTTAATCGCTCAGTCTCAAGTTTTCACTTGACACCTTCACGCCACAAGCACATGGTTAGGGACAGCTTGGTTTAGCTGCTTAGGCCAGGATTTTATTCCTGTGGGCCCTCCTATCCACTGATGCTCAAAGCCTTGGATCCTTTTTATCACCCTTGCCTTTTGGTTTAAAGGGGTATTGGCTTTTTCTGCTTGCTTTTCTTTTTCTTTCTTTTTCTTTTCTTCTTTTTTTTCGCATATATCCTTTTTCTGCAAGCTTTTCACTGCTTTTTCTTGCTTCAAGAATCAATTTTATGATTTTTCAGATTATCAAATAACATTTCTCCTTTTCCCATCATTCTTTCAAGAGCCAACAATTTTAACATTCATAAACAATCAAATTCAAAGAATATGCACTGTTCAAGCATTCATTCAGAGAAACAATAGTATTGCCACCACATCAAAATAATTAAACTATTTTAAAATTTGAAATTCATGCACTTCTTTTTCTTTTTCAATTAAAAACATTTTTCATTTAAGAAAGGTGATGAATTCATTTTCATAGCTTTAAGGCATAGACACTTAGACACTAATGATCATGTAATAAAGACACAAACATAGACAAACATAGAGCACAATTTTCGAAAAAACAGAAAATAAAGAACAAGGAAATTAAAGAACGGGTCCACCTTAGTGATGGCGGCTTGTTCTTCCTCTTGAAGATCTTATGGAGTGCTTGAGCTCCTCAATGTCTCTTCCTTGCCTTTGTTGCTCCTCTCTCCTGGTTCTCTGGTCTTCTCTAATTCATGGAGGAGGATGGAATGCTCTTGGTGCTCCACCCTTAGTTGTCCCATGTTGGAACTTAATTCTCCTAGGGAGGTGTTGATTTGCTCCCAATAGTTTTGTGGAGAAAAATGCATCCCTTGAGGCATCTCAGGGATTTCATGATGAGAATTTTTCTCATGCTCTTGGTGAGGTTCTCTCATTTGCTCCATCCTTTTCTTAGTGATGGGCTTGTCCTCATCAATGAGGATGTCTTCCTCTATGTCAATTCCAGCTGAATTGCAGAGGTGACAAATGAGATGAGGGAAGGCTAACCTTGTCACAGTGGAGGACTTGTCTGCCACCTTGTAGAGTTCTTGGGATATAACCTCATGAACTTCTACTTCCTCTCTAATCAGGATGTTATGAATCATGATAGCTCGGTCTATAGTAACTTCAGACCGGTTGCTAGTAGGAATGACTGAGCGTTGGATGAACTCCAACCATCCCCTAGCCACGGGCTTGAGGTCATGCCTTCTCAGTTGAACCGGCTTCCCTCTTGAATCTCTCTTCCATTGAGCGCCCTCTTCACAGATGTCTATGAGGACTTGGTCAAACCTTTGATCAAAGTTGACCCTTCTAGTGTATGGGTGTGCATCACCTTGCATCATAGGCAAATTGAATGCCAACCTTACATTTTCTGGACTAAAGTCCAAGTATTTCCCTCGGACCATTGTAGGCCAATTCTTAGGGTCCGGGTTCACACTTTGATCATGGTTCTTGGTGATCCATGCATTGGCATAGAACTCTTAAACCATTAAGATTCTGACTTGTTGAATGGGGTTGATGAGAACTTCCCAACCTCTTCTTCGGATCTCATGTCGGATCTCCGGATATTCACCCTTTTTGAGCTTAAAAGGGACCTCGGGGATCACCTTCTTCTTGACCAAAACTTTATAGAAGTGGTCTTGATGCACCCTTGAGAGGAATCTCTCCATCTCCCATGACTCGGAGGTGGAAGCTTTTGCCTTCCTTTTCCTCTTTCTAGAGGTTTCTTCGGCCTTTGGTGCCATAAATGGTTATGGAAAAACAAAAAAACTTTAGCTTTTACCACACCAAACTTAGAAGGTTGCTCGTCCTCGAGCAAAAGAAGAAAGAAGAGAGTAGAAGAAGAAGAAGAAGTAAAGGAGATGGAGGGGGCTATGTGTTTCGGCCAAGGGGAATAGGCGGTGTGTATGTTGTGTGAATTTGAATGGTGAGGTAGGTGGGGTTTTATGAAGGATGGATGTGAGTGGTGAAGAGAATGGTGGGATTGGATAGGTGAGGGGTTTTTTTGGGGAAGAGGAATTGAGGTGATTGGTGAATGGGTGAAGAAGAGAGAGAGAGGTGGGGTAGGTGGGGATCCTGTGGGGTCCACAGATCCTGAGGTGTCAAGGATTTCTCATCCCTGCACCATGTGGCATGTAAAACGCCCCTTTATGCCAATCCTGGCGTTAAGCGCCAGGCTACTACCCATTTCTGGCATTTAACGCCAGCTTCTTGCCCATTCCTGGCGTTAAACGCCAGTCTGGTGCCCATTTCTGGCGTTAAACGCCCAGAATGGTGCCAGACTGGGCGTTTAACGCCCATTCTGCTACTCTTACTGGCGTTTAAATGCCAGTAAGTTTCTCCTCCAGGGTGTTCTATTTTTCATTCTGTTTTTCCTTCTGTTTTTGCTTTTTCAATTGTTTTTGTGACTTCACATGATCATCAACCTATAGAAAACATAAAATAACAAAAGAAAAGAGAAATTTAACATAGATAAGTAAAAATTGGGTTGCCTCCCAACAAGCGCTTCTTTAATGTCAATAGCTTGACAGTGGCTCTCATGGAGCCTCACAGATGTTCAGAGCAATGTTGGAACCTCCCAACACCAAACTTAGAGTTTGACTGTGGGGCTCTGTTTGACTCTGTATTGAGAGAAGCTCATCCTGCTTCCGCTCCATGGTTACAGAGGGATATCCTTGAGCTTTAAACACAAGGGAGTCTTCATTCACTTGAATAATCAATTCTCCTCTGTCAACATTAATCACAGCTTTTGATGTGGCTAGGAAGGGTTTGCCAAGGATGATGGATTCATCCATACACTTCCCAGTCTCTAGGATTATGAAGTCAGCAGGGATGTAGTGGCCTTCAACCTTTACCAAGACATCCTCTACAAGTCTATAAGCTTGTTTCTTTGAATTGTCTGCCATCTCCAGTGAGATTCTTGCAACTTGTACCTCAATGATCCCTAGCTTCTCCATTATAGAGAGAGGCATAAGGTTTATACTTGACCCTAGGTCACACAGAGCCTTCTCAAAGGTCATGGTGCCTATGGTACAAGGTATTGAGAACTTTCCAGGATCTTGTCTCTTCAGGGTAATTTCTGCCTAGTCAAGTCATCCAGTTCTTTGATGAGCAATGGAGGTTCATCCTCCCAAGTCTCATTACCAAATAACTTAGCATTTAGCTTCATGATTGCTCCAAGGTACTTAGCAACTTGCTCTTCAGTAACATCTTCACCCTCTTCAGAGGAGGAATACTCATCAGAGCTCATGAATGGCAGAAGTAAATTCACTGGAATCTCTATGGTCTCAGTGTGAGCCTCAGATTCCCATGGTTCCTCTTTAGGGAACTCCATGGAGGTCAGTGGACGTCCATTGAGGTCTTCCTCAGTGGAGATCACTGCCTCTTCCTCCTCTCCAGGTTCAGCCGTGTGGGTTATAGTTATGGCCTTGCACTCTCTTTTTGGATTCTCTTCTGTGTTGCTTGGGAGAGTGCTAGGAGGGAGTTCAGTAATTTTCTTACTCAGCTGACCCACTTGTGCTTCCAAATTTCTAATGGAGGACCTTGTTTCAGTCATGAAACTTTGAGTGGTTTTGATTAGATCAGAGACAATGGTTGCTAAGTCAGAGTGGCTTTGCTTAGAATTCTCTGTCTGTTGCTGAGAAGATGATGGAAAAGGCTTGCTATTGCTAAACCTGTTTCTTCCACCATTATTGTTGTTGAAACCTTGTTGAGGCCTCTGTTGATCCTTCCATTAGAGATTTGGATGATTTCTCCATGAAGGGTTATAGGTGTTTCCATAGGGTTCTCCCATGTAATTCACCTCTTCCATTGCTGGGTTCTCAGGATCATAAGCTTCTTCTTCAGAGGAAGCTTCCTTAGTACTGCCTGTTGCTGCTTGCATTCCAGACAGACTCTGAGAAATCATATTGACTTGTTGGGTCAATATTTTATTCTGAGCCAATATGGCATTCAGAGTATCAATCTCAAGAACTCCTTTCTTCTGAGCTATCCCATTATTCACAGGATTCCTTTCAGAGGTGTACATGAATTGGTTATTTGCAACCATTTCAATGAGTTCCTAAGCTTCTGCAGGCGTCTTCTTCAGATGAAGAGATCCTCCAACAGAGCTATCCAATGACATCTTGGATAGTTCAGATAGACCATCATAGAAAATACCTATGATGCTCCATTCTGAAAGCATGTCAGAAGGGCATCTTCTGATTAATTGCTTGTATCTTTCCCAAGCTTCATAGAGGGATTCTCCTTCCTTCTGTCTGAAGGTTTGGACTTCCACTCTAAGCTTGCTCAATTTTTGAGGTGGAAAGAACTTTGCCAAGAAGGCGTTAACTAGCTTTTCCCAAGAGTTCAGGCTTTCTTTAGGTTGTGAATCCAACCATGTCCTAGCTCTGTCTCTTATAGCAAAAGGAAAAAGCATAAGTCTGTAGACTTCAGGGTCAACCCCATTGGTTTTGATAGTGTCACAGATTTGCAAGAATTCATCTAAGAACTGATGAGGATCTTCCAATGGAAGTCCATGAAACTTGCAATTCTGTTGTATTAGAGAAACTAATTGAGGCTTAAGCTCAAAGTTGTTTGCTCCAATGGCAGGGATTGAGATGCTTCTCCCATAGAAATCGGGAATAGGTGCAGTAAAGTCACCAAGCACCTTCCTTGCATTGTTGGCATTGTTGTTTTCGGCTGCCATGGTTTCTTCTTCCTTGAAAAGCACTGTTAGGCCCTCTAAAGAGAATTGTTCTTTAACTTCTCTTAGCTTTCTCTTCAAGGTCCTTTCAGGTTCAGGATCAGCTTGAACAAGTATGCCTTTATCTTTGTTCCTGCTCATATAAAAGAGAAGAGAACAAGAAAGTAGGGAATCTTCTATGTCACAGTATAGAGATTCCTTGAGGTGTCAGAGGAAAAGAAGAATAGAAGGAGGAGGTAGATGGAAGAGAATTCGAACATATAAAGAAGGAGGGAGTTCGAATTGTACCTTGAGGAGGAGTGTTAGTCCTTTAAATAGAAGAATGTAAGAAGAGGGGAAGAATTTTCAAAAATTAAAGTAAAAGATTTTGAAATAATTAAAAGAAATTTTGAAAATTTGATCGAGATTTTCGAAAATTAAGATTAGGAAAGAAATTAAGTGATTTTTGAAAAGAGTTTGAAATTAGAAATTAAAAAGATATGATTGAGAGTTAATTTTGAAAAAGATGTGATTGAGAAGATATGATTGAAAATCAATTTAGAAAAAGAAAGTTTTTTAAAATTAAAGTTGATTACTTGACTAATAAGAAATTAAAAGATATGATTCTAAAATTTAAAGTTTGATCCTTTCTTAATAGGCAAGTAACAACTTGAAAATTTTGAAGTAAATCTTTAATTATAACAAGGATTTTCGAAAATTAAAAAAATGGAAAGAAATTGATTTTGAAGAGATATGATTGAAAAGATGTGATTTGAAAAATATTTGATTTTGAAGAATTATGAAGATTTGAAAAAAATTTGAATTAAAAACAAAATCTTCCCTCTTGTGTCCTTCTGGCGTTAAACGCCCTGAATGGCATCCATTCTGGCATTTAACGCCCAAAATGCTACCTTTTTGGGTGTTAAACGCCCAGCCAGGTATCCTGGCTGGCGTTTAAACGCCAGTTTTCCTTCTTTACTGGGCGTTTTGAACGCCCAGCTTTTTCTGTTTGATTCCTCTGCTGAATGTTCTGAATCTTCAATTCTCTGTATTATTGACTTGAAAAGACACAATTTTGAAAATATTTTTGAATTTTTAATGATGAGAAACAATCAAAATATAATTAATCTTAGGAAACTCAAATCAAACAAACAATACATGCAGGACACCAAACTTAAAATTTTTCATATAAGAGACACTAACAAATTGAGAATGCATATGAGAAACAACAAAACACACAAAACAAGAGAATTTAAAGATTAGGGCAATGAAATCATCAAGAACAACTTGAAGATCAATGAAGAACAATATGTATAAATTCGAAAAATGCAAGAAGAAGAAAGTCATGCAATTGACACCAAACTTAAAAATTGATACTAGACTCAAACAAGAAACATAAAATATTTTTGGTTTTTATGGTTTTATAAATTTTTTTGTGATTTTCGAAACTTATATGGAAAAGAAAATAAAGAGAATCAAAACTTTTAATAAGAATTCCAGGAATCATGCAATGTTAGTCTAAAGCTTCAGTCTAAAAAGATTAGACATGGTTGGCCAAGCTTCAGCAGGACATTACATTCAGCAGCTAAATTGATGAGAATTAATCAGCTTTTGTGATGATAAGAACATCACTTTGAAACTCTAGAATTCATTCTTAAAAATTCTGAAAAATAAAAAGAAAATTACCTAATCTAAGCAACAAGATGAACCGTCAGTTGTCCAAACTCGAACAATCCCCTGCAACGGCGCCAAAAACTTGGTATGCGAAATCGTGATCATCAACAATGGCGCCAAAGGACTTGGAGCTCTTAGACATGAATCACACTTTGTCACAATTCCGCACAACTAACCAGCAAGTGCACTGGGTCGTCCAAGTAATAAACCTTACGTGAGTAAGGGTCGATCCCACGGAGACTGTCGGCTTGAAGCAAGCTATGGTCACCTTGTAAATCTCAGTCAGGCGAACTCAGATGGTGATGGAGAATTGATAATTAAAAGATAAATAAAACATAAAATAAAGATAGAGATACTTATGTAATTCTTTGGTTGGAATTTCAGATAAGCGTATGAAGATGCTTTGTTCCTCCTGAACCTCTGCTTTCCTATTTCCTTCTTTCAATCATTCATACTCCTTTCCATGGCAAGCTTTATGTTGGGCATCACCGTTGTCAATGGCAACTTCCCGTCCTCTCAGTGAAAACGTTCCAAATGCGCTGTCACCGCACGGCTAATCATCTGTCGGTTCTCGATCATGTCGGAATAGGATCCATTGATCCTTTTGCGTCTGTCACACGCCCCACAATCGCGAGTTTGAAGCTCATCACAGTCATCCCTTCCCAGATCCTACTCAGATTACCACAAACAAGGTTTAGACGTTCCGGATCTCAGGAATGGCCGCCAATAATTCTAGCCTATACCACGAAGGTTCCAATCTTAGATTAGAAACCCAAGAGATACGCATTCAAGCCATTGCTAGTAGAACAGAGGTGGTTGTCAGGCACATGTTCATAGGTGAGAATGATGATGAGTGTCACGGATCATCACATTCATCAAGTTGAAGAACGAATGAATATCTTGGAGAAGAAATAGACTTGAGTTGAATAGAAAAACAATAGTACTTTGTATTAATTCATGAAGAACAGCAGAGCTCCACACCTTAATCTATGGTGTGTAGAAACTCCACCGTTGAAAATACATAAGAACAAAGTCTAGGCATGGCCGAATGGCCAGCCTTCAAACCTGTCTAAGATAGCATAAGACTTATCCAAGATTAAAAGTACTATAGTATAAGGTCCTATTTATAGAGAACTAGTAGCCTAGGGTTTACAGAAATCAGTAATTAATGCATAAATCTTCTTCCGGGCCCACTTGGTGTGTGCTTGGGCTGAGCATTGAAGCTTCCATGTGTAGAGACTTTTCTTGGAGTTAAACGCCAGCTTTTGTGCCAGTTTGGGCGTTTAACTCCAGCTTTTGTGCCAGTTTTGGAGTTAAACGCCAGAATTCTTAAGCTGACTTGGAACGCCTATTTGGGCCATCAAATCTTGAGCAAAGTATAAACTATTATATATTTTTGGAAAGCCCAGGATGTCTACTTTCCAACGCAATTGAGAGCGCGCCAATTGGGCTTCTGTAGCTCCAGAAAATCCCCTTCGAATGCAAGGAGGTCAGAATCCAACAGCATCTGCAGTCTTTTTTCAGCCTCTGTATCAGATTTTTGCTCAGGTCCCTCAATTTCAGCCAGAAAATACCTAAAATCACAGAAAAACACACAAACTCATAGTAAATTCTAGAAGAGTGATTTTTATTTAAAAAATAATAAAAATATAATAAAAACTAATTAAAATATACTAAAATCATACTAAAAACAATGCCAAAAAGCGTATAAATTATCCGCTCATCACCTCCCGAGGAGCCAGTGCCCTAGGCTATGCCCCAGCCAGAGCCAGATATGACGGTTGAATTGTTGAAAACCTAGTTAAACCCTTTGTGCATAAAAGAATTTGTTTTTGATAAAAAGGGTAAACTAAGGAATTTTAGAAATTCTTAATCACAGCATTGCATTTAGAATAAGCTTAATCAAAATAATGAATTTTTCCAAAGAATTTATAAAGAAAGGGCACCACCCCAATTGAGTGAAAAAAATTTTTTTTATAGAACTTGCATATATTCATACTTTGTGGATCATGTTTTGAGCTAAGAACACAAGCTTGTGAGTTTTGAGCCTATTGTGTGGTTACATTTTATAACCACTTATTTTCCTTCTTGTGTGAAATTGTTCTTTTCCTATGATTGTGATCCTTGATTTGTTTAATTCTTTATGTCCAATTATTCCTTGTATTCATGCATTTATATGATTGAGACCATTATTTCATTAGCTCACTTACCCAAAATAGCCTACCTTTTACTCTCCATTGTCAACCAATTTTGAGCCTATGCTTAACCCAATTATTCTTTATTTTAGCACATTACAAGCCTAAAGTGAAAAACAATAAAGTCCCTTGTTTGGATCTTTGATTAGTTTAGGCTAGTGAGAGTGTTTTATATTCAAGTTGGGGGAGATTGGGGACATTGGTTGGGATAAAAGGATGTTTTGTATTTATATATTTGGGAATTGGGTACATACTCATGTATTGATTAAATGTATAAATCTTATGCATTGATGTTCGTAAATGTAGTTCGAAAGAAAGAAAAAAATGAGAAAAAAAACAAAAGAAAAAAAGAAAAGAAAAGAAAAAAAAATATATAGAAAAAAAAGAGAAGAAAAAGAAGAAAGAAATAAAAAGGGGACAAAATGCCCCAAAGTGAAGTTCAATAAGAGTCAATGCATAAGTGTTGTGAAAACCAAAAGAAAATGCATGAGTATGTGAAAAGTGAAGGACGGTAGTTAGGTTAGAACTTAATTGTATAGGTCATTACATAGGTTAGGTGGGAAAGTTTGGGCTAATCAAAGATTCAAATTCTAGTCCACTTAACCATACATGATCCTACCTTGACCCTAGCCCCATTACAACCTTATGGAAAAGACCTCATGATATTTGTATGCATGCATTGAATAATTGTTGATTGTTAGATAAAGAACAAATTTTGGAAAGCATGATTAGGGAAGAATTGAGTGAATCAACCCCTAAACACTTGAGTGAATAGAGTGGATACACATCCGGTGAGGGTTTGATTGCTCAATTACATGTATTTACCATTATCATCTATATTCATGCAAGTTTGTGAATCCTTTTGATAATTCAATACAATTGTGGGTTGGATATGATTTCCATTGTTTGAGCCCTTGTGCTTACATATGTTCTCTTGGAAGTTGATTTATTTTGACCAAACATTTGCATTCGTATAGTTAGTTGCATTTAGATAGTTTGCATTTAGATAGTTTAGTTGCATTGAATAAATGTCATTGACGAACAGATTTCTGCCGGTAAAGAATTTTATAAAAATAATCGCATTGTAAGTATAGTTTCTAAACCAACAGAGAATCCTTTCATACAAAAGTTTGGTTGTCACAAGTAACAAAATCCAATAAAATTTATAACCGAAGTATTTAAACCTCGGGTCGTCTCTCAAGGAATTGCAGGGAAGTATGATTTATTATTGGTTATGGAATTGTATATTTTTGGGTTTTTGAAATAAGGAACAAGTAATTTAAATGGCAAGAAAAATAAATTAATAATTAGAAAACTCTTGGCAAGGTATGAGAACTGAAAATCCCATCCTAGTTATCCTTATCAGGTGTGATGAGAATTGTTTATTGCTCCCACTTAGTTAACCCTTACTAAATAAAGGAAAGTCAAGTGGACTAATCAATTTGATTCCTCAAGTCCTAGTCAACTCCTATGGAAAGACTAGCTTTAGAGGAATTCAAATCAATCAGCAAATTCTAATTTTCAATCAACAGCTGAGTTTGACAACTCAAGTGTCACCAATTACTCAACCAAAGCCAAAAGGGGAAAAATCTAAATTATTTATATTATAAATATAAGAAAGCAATCATAAATATGAAAATACCTCAAATTGCATTTAAACATAAATTCAAATCTAACATGAAGAGTTCATAAGCCAAATTGGCTAAATAAGTAATTACCAAGAGAAATAGAGCAACTAAAGTAATAGAATAAATAAAAGTAGAAGAGAAACTAAATTAAAGGAACATTGAACCTGGAATGAAGAAGCAATCCTAAAATTAAGAGAAATCCTAAATCCTAAATCCTAAGAGAGAGGAGAGAGCCTCTCTCTCTCTAGAAAACTACATCTAAAAACCTAAAATTGTGAGTAATGAATGTTGTCTCAATGAATAGATCGATTCTCCCACTTTATAGCCTCTAATCTGTGTTTTCTGGGCCGAAAACTGGGTCAAAAATAGCCCAAAAATCGTCCCCTAGTGATTTCTGGTACGTCCAGCACGCGGCAAAGTCACGCGTGAGCATCGTCCACACGTTCGCGCGGATTGCATTTTTTTCCAGGTCACGCGTCTGCGTAACCCACGCCTGGGCATCACCTATCTTCGGGGAAACTATGGCAAATTATATATCGTTGCGAAGCCCCAGATGTTAGCTTTTCAACGCAACTAAAACCGTCTCATTTGGACTTCTGTAGCTCAAGTTATGGTCGATTTAGTATCAGAAGGTCAGGCTGGACAGCTTTAGCAGTTCCTTCAGTTTCTTGTATTCCTTTCGCTTTTGCATGCTTTCTTTCGATCCTCTAAGCCATTCCTGCTCTGTAATCCCTAAAATCACTTAACGCACATATCACGGCATTGAATGGTATAAAGGGAGAATTAATATTTGGTAATTTAAAGGCTTGGGAAGCAAGTTTCCAATTATAAAACAAAATTAGGAAGGAAAATGTAAAACCATGCAATTTATATGTATAAGTGAGTAAAGAGTTGATAAAAACCACTCAATTGAGCACAAGATAAACCATAAAATAGTGGTTTATCATTCATACCCTTTGCTTCATTCTTGATTTAGCATGAGGACATGTTAAAGTTTAAGTGTGGGGAGGTTGATAAACTCCCTTTTTAGGGTTTATCTTGTGTTGAATTTAGAGCATTTTGATAACCTTTCCTCACATGTATTCAATGAAACAGCATGATTTTGTGATTGTCTCCTTATTTGTACTTAGATGTGAAAACATACTTTTTAGACCTTTAATTTGGTGAATTTTTATCTTCCTTTGATTCTACTAGATTCCTTAATGTGTTTGCTAGTGATTTCAGATTGGAAAGGGCTAGGAAAGGATCAAAGGAGTGGAAGGAAAACATACAAAGTGGAGAAATCATGGAAAGCCAAAGATTTGGAAAAGCCCATGGCCACGCGCGCGCACTATGCGCTTTCGCGCGGATTGCGAAAAGCTCCAGGGGCGTGTACGCGAGCTGTGGGCGTACGCGCCGAAGGCCGCACGTGATTCCTTTAGTCAAACACGTGCCTGGCGATTTTGGAGGGTTTCTAGCCCCATTTGGAGCTGAGTTTTTGGCGGGAAAAGGCTAAATAGACCAAGGAGTGAAGGGAAAGGGGGAGGGACATTCATTCACACACTTTAGGTCAAGTTTTAGTTAGTTTTAGAGAGAGAAGCTCTCACTTCTCTCTAGGATTAGGAGTAGGATTAGGTTTAGTTCTTAGATCTAGGTTTTAATTCATGCTTTCATCTTCTTCTACTCTTGAATTCTTTGTTGTTACATTCATCATTCTTCTATTGTTTGTTATAATTTCTTCTATTTTGTTTGTAGATCTACTTTTGTTCATTCTATTTTCTTTCAATTCAATTTGAGGTAATTCATGATAATTGGGTTTCTTTTGATTGTTGTTATTAATTCCTTGCAATAATTGTTGTTAGATTTCATTGTTGTTGCCAATTTACTTTGCTTTTCTTTTGTGCCTTCCAAGTGTTTGATGAAATGCTTGGTTGGATTTTATTATAGATCTTGTTCCTCTTGGCCTAGGTGGAGTAATTAGTGATGCTTGAGTTATCTAATTCTTTTGTTGATTGACAATTAGAAGTTGCTAATTGACTTGGATACCACTAAAGCTATTCTTTCCCTTAGGAGTTGGCTAGGACTTGTGGAATCAAGTTGATTCATCCACTTGACTTTCCTCCATGGTTAGAGGTTAACTAAGTGGTAGCAATGGACAATTGTGGTCATAATTGAGGAGGATAATAAGGATAGGACTTCCAATTCTCATAACCTTGCCAAGAGCTTTCATAGTTGTTAGTTTATTTCATTGCATTTTGCATTTCTTGTCTAAAATCCCAAAAACTCCAAACATACCTCATAACCAATAACAAGGCACCTTATTGCAATTCCTAGGGAGTACGACCCGAGGTTTAAATACTTCAGTTTATAGATTTTAGGGGTTTGTTACTTGTGACAAACAAATATTTGTATGAAAGGATTATTGATTGGTTTGGAAACTATACTTACAACGAGAATTCATTTGTTAATTCTAGACCGTCAAAAAATTCTATTCATTAGTATTCGCTCAGAGATTTTTGGTCCAATCCCTTCAACTTTTTGCTTGGAGTTCAGGTTAGTGCAATTCTTGTGTTGTAAATTTCATAGATTTCTAGGGTATTGTATGATAAATGAAATATTATTTATGTTGTGTTGTTGCTTGTATTGCATTGAAAATATTGATATGGTTAAATATTGATCGGGTGTTGTATGATAGATGAAATGTTGCTTGTGTTGGATGATTTATAGGTACTAAAAATATCGAATTCATAAGAAATGTCTTGGCACCATCGAGTGTGGATGTATGATAGGTTGAATCCAACAATATGGGATATTAAACCTGAGTTTTATGACAAGGTTGAGGAGTTTATAGAAACAATTAGTAAGTTAGATGTTGTGAAGTCGGAAGGAAAGTGTAGATGCCCATGCGTTAAGTGTAGATGCACAAACTATAAAGAGCTGAACATTATTAAGATGCATTTGTAGGAAAGGGGTTTATGCCAAATTATTGGATTTGGACAGAACATGGAGAGATTGACGACATAGGGATTAATCAGATGGGATTCAATAATTGTGGGAAAGGTAGTTCAGGAAGTGGTGCAAATGTGGAAGAATGTGATATGTATGACATTAGCTGGGAAGACAACTCCAGAAGGTATCATGAAATGGTTTTTGATTCTGCTGGTCCAGAGAATCCTCATGTAGAGGCTAAAAACTTTTTTGATCTTCTTGAGGCAGCTCAAGAGCCTTTGTGGGAAGGTTGTGTGCACTCTCAACTATCGATAGCTGTTAGAATGCTATGTATTAAGGCCGAGGGAAACCAATCACAGGAGTCATTTAAGCAGTGGGCCACCTTAATTAGAAAAATTGCTCCTGAGGGTAGTGCCATACCTAGGGATTACTATGAGGCTAAGAAGTTAGTGCAAAAGCTTGGATTCAAGGCAATCAAAATAGATTGTTGCTCAAACAATTGCATGTTGTATCGAAAAGACGATACTGTTCTAACTAGTTGCAAGTTTTGTGAAGCACCAAGATTCAAGCCTATTTCTGATGGTGGTTGTAAGTCCAAGAGAGTTCCTGTCAGACGGATGTACTACTTACCCTTAATCCCTAGACTTCGAAGGCTTTATGTGTCAATGAGTTCAGCTCTGCACATGACATGGCACATAAAAAACCAACGTGATGATGGCGTGATGACCCATCTGTCAAATGGGGAAGCATGGAAAAGCTTTGACCGTATCCACTCTGATTTTGCTTTGGAGCCTAGAAACATTAGATTAGGTCTTTTCTCTGATGGGTTTACCCCAAATATCCAATTTAGCAAGCCTTATTCTTGTTGGCCCGTAATTGTTATTTCATACAATCTACCTCCTAGAATGTGTATGAAAGATCCTTATTTGTTCTTGACTTGCTTAATACCTGGTCCTAATAATCCTAAAGCCAACATTAATGTATTATTGGTACCCTTGATTGACGAATAAAATGAGTTGTAAAATCCTGGTGTTTTGACGTATGATATTGTAGAAAAGAAGAATTTCGTCTTAAAGGCGGCATTGATGTAGACTATCAATAATTTTTTGGCTTATGGGATGTTGTCTGGGTGGATGACACAATGAAGATTGTCATGTCCTATTTGCATGGAGGATACCAAGTCTTTTACACTATCACATGAAGGCAAGGCATCATGGTTTATTATCATCGGAGGTTTTTGCCGATAATATAAGGATGGTTTTGTCCATTGCGGTGGTTCTGTCCATTGTCATCATGGTACTGAGAAACATATGAGAAATGGAAAAATATAAGGAAAAAAGCAAGGGAGAATCGAGCGTCACTCTTAGGTGGTTCTGTCCATTGCGGTGGTTCTATTCCATTGAGCTCAACTATAGAGAGGATGGTAACATAATTTAAGTGGCTTTAGATCTTATTTAATAGACATCTATTTATGTAAAATTTTTCTTATTTTGTGTTTTATGTGGAACAGAAGAAGCAGTTGGGCCGTACACTAACCCACAAGGAAGTCTTCAAAGAAATCCACACATTTAAAAGTGACAAGTCTAAATGGGTGGACAAGCGCTCTCAATACACTCATGTGAGATATAGCATAAATGTTAAATTAATGTACATGCTGCCACTTGAATATTTATATACACACATGCATGTATGTATATATCCAACTAGGAATGCTTAATTAGTTTAGGGTGTGATTAAGTGAAAGATGAGCTGTTAAATTAATAGTTCAATTAGTGGATTGATTTGAGAGTGGAGAGCAAGAGGAAAAGGATCCAACGGTTTCAGCAGACAGCATGATCAAAATCAAACCAATCAGCAATCATAATAATGCCTTCTCATAGTAAATCACTTCTGAAATTCAATTTCATATTTTGAATTAAATTTCAAGGTTCAGAAAATGAATAGATATTAGATTATTAACATGTAGCTAGCTAGATCCAAATATGATGATTCTTCATTATTTTCCAAGTGTTGTGTGTAAAATACAAAATAGAGAGATCATACATTTAATGATTTGACATTTTTAAATCTTGTAGCGAAGGTTAAAAACATTTTTTGGTAGACATAATCAAGTCATAAGTACCATATTATTGTTAAATAGTGTACTATATTGTTTGAAACTTGATTTATATAATTGATATAATCATTGTGTAACAGGAGAAGTTTATAAAAAGTTAGCAGAAGTTCAGGCCCAACATGCCGAGGCTCAAGCACAGGGAATGGAGCTACCACCAATTAATGAAGACTTGATTTGGGAGGAAGTGTGTGGTGGGCAAAAGAAGAATCAAGTTTACAGAAAAAGGGTCATTCTTTTCAAGCTCTATCAAGTCTGGAACCACTTCTGCCAATTTTGTATCTGGAAGAGCACCTAGAAATCAAAATTTTGTTCCTAATTTGCGAGAATAGATTCATAATCTCAATGAAGAGCTTTTTCAGTGTGTTACTCAACAAACAGATGACCGTATTAGTAAGTTGTTAGATACACGCTTGACTCCTTTGGAAAAGACTCAAAAGAAGTTAGAAAAGTTGGAACGGGCAATTGGAAAGGCCAAGAAGGAAAAGCTGAAACAGAAGAGATGGAATGAGGCTTATGTTAGCTATTACGAGAAGGTTAGAGCGTCAAGTAGTTCTAGTGCAGTTCCACTACCATCGCCACCGCCGCCACCCTCAATCTCTTCGGATGAGGACTATGATGACGATGATAAGGATGAAGATGACACTGAAGACTATAGCTGATAGTTTTAGTATGGTTGAACAATATACTGAGAATTATAGTTGATGATCAACACACTTTGTTTATGTTTTGAATTATATTGACTTGCTTGTTTATAGTACTTTTATTTTAGTTTGATAATACGATGAATTTGTTTATTTTTTGAAATATTATAAATATTCGAATACAAATTAAATAAAAAGTTGTATTAAATTTATATTTATTTTGTCTGAAAACAAGTGTATTTTGTAATTGGAAAAATCTAAAAAAAAAATCTATTTTACCTTACTGACAGATTTTCTGTCTGTATTCAGAGCGTGAGAAAATCTGTCAGAAAATCTGTTGCCAATTACCAACGAAAAATCTGTCGAAAAATTCATCTGTAATTACCGACAGAAAATCCGTCAGAAAGTTCGACGTTTCAGGGAAATGGATGGAGAATTTACCAAGGGAAAATCTGTCGGTAATTGATAAAAATCCGTCGGTAATTTTTCGACGGAAAATAATCCGTCGGTAAATAATTTCCGACGAGACTTTTACAGAGGGACAAAATTCGTCGGTAATTTCATCGGTAACCAAAAATTCGTCTGTAACAAAAACTAAATCTGTCTATAAATCTATCTGTACTAATCCATTTTCTAGTTATGAGTTGCTTCAACTACATCTGAGCATCCATCCAAATCTAGACGTAAACGTGGATGTGAATCTAAGCATTATTGGACTGTTGAAGCCATATGTATATATAGATGTTTTATTAGTATTTTTAGTGTGTAGTATTTTAGTAGGTTTTATTAATATGTTGTTATTATTAAATTAAGTTCATCAATTAACACAAATGGTTCCTTTTTTGTCTCATCTATTTTGATGAGTATAAAGTTATCACGAGTCTTCGTTTGTTAATCATGAATGTGCATAATTTAACAAAACGTTTGCGATTATTGTGCATTTTGATAAAGAACATGCAGTAATAGGAGAAGACGTTGGACTCCTTGCAAGAGCTTGTGGGTAGCTAACGACTGATTGTGTTGCATTTTCAATAAGTTTTGAGAAGTAGTCTACTGTTCCAAAGACTTTTTTGAAAATCAATAGAATAGTTTTTTTTCGGTAAGATTACTTATCTTGTGTTCTTTCACCACCTTGATATTTGGACATTTTGGTAACTTGAGAAATTAAATTATGTGTATTCTATTTGCATGATTTGGAATTTTCTCATTTATTTTGATATGTGGTTTATGTAATTTAAAATCTTATTATAAAATCTTATTGTGTATTGAAGGGTTGATTTTGCATCAAAGAGAATGATGTCTTGGCCAAAAGATTTTTGCTTCGATCGCTTGGTAAAAAATCGAGATCAATATAGAATGAGTTCTACAATACAAGGTTGAGCAAAAATCAGATCATAAATAATACATCTGAAGATATCATTTCTAATCAATAGATTTTATTTGTAGAATATCATCTTAAACCCAAAACTTAGGTAATTAAACTCTTATTAATTCGTTAACTTGAATTTATTAATTTCTACTTCCCTTGATGAGTAATACTTCATTCTCAGAGTGAAATTTGGGTTTTAGTTTAATTCTTTGTTTAATTTGTAGGTATGCAAGGTCTCAGTTTGTTTCTTTTGATCTATATATAGAGACTATATTAATTAGGAAGCTAATTAAGATGTATGCTAAGCTATTGCTCCTTACAGAAATGCTAAAACATATATATATATATATATATATATATATATATATATATATATATATATATATATATATATATATATTACTAGTATAATGTTATATATATTAAAGGAAAAATCTATATTGATCATCATTCAATGTTCAAGTTTTGGATGGAGAAATTAAAGAAGGGTTCATGTGACGATCGTGATAGCTGGATTATTACAAATATCCACTTAAATAATATATATTCAGTGTAGCTATGTAACCATGAATTAGGTTCATAAACCTTCTCCAATCTCCATCTATATATAATGCTACATTTCTATCTGAAGCTTTCCTTTTAATTGTGTATTCGCTATTTTAAAACTGATTCCTTCAAAAAATTATGGTGTATGATGCTACTTGTAAGACCAAAATTTTTAAAAAGTCATATTTTAAACTAATATCAAATTATATATTTATTTATAATTTTATTTTTAAAAAATTATTTTATTAAAAATAATTAAAGATAGTTTTAATTAATTGGATTTGAGATAAATTAAGATTTTTATCCAAACTTTATAATTATGAATTATTTTTCTATTTACAATTTAAAGTTTTAGAAATTCAAAACTTATGAGGTTTGGCTATTTAAAATTAGAATTTTATCTAATTTTATAATTATTGAATTATTTTTTATATTTAAATTATAAAATTAGTTTTCAAATTAAAATCCAAAATCTCCAAATTGAAATCCTAATCCTAATTGACATACATTTTCCCCTTTACCCCAAAAGAAACCCTAGCCACCACCACCCTCCATCAGTAAACAAAACACAAACACACACCTAGCAAAAAGAAAAAAGAAAGAAACAGAAAAATTGTTATTATTTTCGGTCATGTCTTCTTCTTTTTCGAAAATTTCTGTCAGATTTTCTCTAGAGAGTTATGCTTTAGCTTTCCTTAGCTTCCTCTTCAGAGTCCTTTCAGGTTCAGGATCAGCTTCAACAAGAATGTTCTTATCCTTGTTCCTGCTCATATGAAAAAAGAAGAAAACAGAAAAGAAAATATGGAATCCTCTATGTCACAGTAAAAGAGAAGAAGGGGAGGACCGGAGAGGGAAGAGAAGAGGAAGGAAGGGAGGTGGCGCCGGTGGGCGTCACTGCCACCGTCGCCGCCGGCGTGTCGCCACCAGAAAGTTAGAACCGAGGAGAGAGAGAGAGAGAGAGAGAGAGAGAGAGCAGCAGCAGCAGAACCGAGAGAGAGAGGTCGTCGCTGCTGCCATTGAGCTCGCCGTCGTCCTCACCACATTGCCGTTGTCGTGCTCGCATGCATGAAGGATTCCCGTCGCCGCCGCCGCTGCCCGTGAAGCCCTCGCCGTTGCAGGTCAGATCTGAGGCAAGAAAGAAGACTGTGAAGGAGGAGGGAACCGCGCTGCACAGTCGCCGTTGTCCCTGCTCGACGCCGCCGCCCATTCTGAGTCCGCGTTTTCGTCGTCGCAGAAGGGAGCCAGGATCACCTTCGTCCATGGGTGAAGCAAAGCAGAGAGATCTGCGAGGATGGGAGGGCCGCTACCAGTCCAGCCGCCGCGCCCAGTTGCCGTTCGGGTCGCCGGCGCCGTCCTTGTCCAAATCCCCGCCAGATCAACCACTGCCGAAGCTTCTGGCCGAGCCTCTGCCGCCAAGAACGCCTCCGTAGCAGTTGAGATCCACTGTCGGTAAGGGTTTTAAGTTGAGTTTCCTTTCCGTTGAGTTTCTGGAAACTTCATCGTCGCAGCATGTTGTTCAGGTCGCTGTTGCCGCTTGGGGTTGACTGCCAGAGCAGCCGCCAGACCGGTTTAGAGACCGCCGCCGCTCTGTTTTCTTTTACAGTTCGAGTTCTGTATGTTGCATGTCACTTTTAAGCTGCTGTGAGTGCTACAAAAGTGATCAGGGACTGAGTTTACGGTTGCTGCTAGTTTCGGATTGAGAGAAAATGCTTCGTTGATGCGTTTTGGGTTATGGTTTTCACGAGTCGAGGTAGGGACTTTTCTAAAAACTAATTTATATTAAATCGGAATTGTTATAAATAGATATGATGTGCGAAATGTAATTTCTAGCGATTATGTAAGTCTTATGAATGGTCTGATTTGTCTTGGATGAATATGTTGCGTGTTTGATTGAAATAATGTCTGATTTAGTTAAAATAGAGATTTCTGATTGGTTTGATTTGAAATGATTTTAATGTTTGAAAGTATGGATTTGGTTTTATTGGAAAGTGATTTGGTCTTGAACCCGTTGGAGAGGGTTGATGATTGGTTTAGTTGGGACCCAAAAAGGGTGGCAAAGTCCAAGTTTTAGGGGAGGTGATGTCGAATTTTCTATAAAAACTAAAACTTTGTTTGAAATGTTATTTAGAAAAGTTTTAAATTTGAGAACTTGTATTAGATGATTTATTAAAAAAATGGTTATGTTTCGAATTTAATTTATTTGAGAAAAACATATATTTTGAGTTCGATTTATTCAGAAAATGATTACTTTACGATTTTAAATTACCTAAGAAAAGTATTATGTTCTAAGATCGATTTTATATAAAAAGGGCTTATGTTTTGAGTTGGACTTAAGGATTTCATTTAGATGAGCTTTAATGAATTTACAAGAAATTGGACTTTGACTAAATGATGCCGTTTTGTCATGTTTTGGAAAAAGTTGAAAGAATTGGTTTCAATAATGAAATTGAGATTGGATCTTGGGTTTTAAATTGGTTTGGAACTTCTAAATTCAGATGGTTTAGTTTTGATTTGGTTTAGAAACTCCCTTTGCATAATTCAAATTAAGAACACCATGATTTTAAAAAAAAATTTACTAAAATTGAGAAAATAAAGTTGGTTGCTTTTCCCTAAAGTCTTGAGACTCTACTGAGGCATTTTATGGCCAAATCCTGATTTAGAATGATTTTTGAAATAAGACATTGAGTCTGATTGATTGTGGATATTATCGAGATTGATGAGTTATTGTTCGGTAGGCATAAGGACCGGGTTCGTCCCGCTTGCGCTGAGTTGTAAGCATAAGGCCGGGTTTGTCCCGCTTATGTTGAGAGATTTATTATTGATAAGATATTGTTTGGTGGGCGTAAGGGCCAAGTACGTCCCGCTTATGCTGAGAAATGTGAGGTCGGAGGTAGAGTATCCCGCTCACATCCTTTCGGATCACAGGAGTGTGCAGGCACTGACATCCTGGACCGTGTGGTGGGCACGTTATCCCAGAGGATTCCCATTTATACGTGACCGAAAGGCAACATTCCCATGG